>NC_085988.1:78384828-78684828 GCF_030014385.1 Trichomycterus rosablanca
TTACCCAGTTAGGGTCGCAGGAAGCGGGGGGGGGGGGGTATGCTGGAACCTATTCTAGCTTTTCAATGGGCGCAAGGCACACAGTAACACCCTGGACGGGGCGCCAGTCCATCGTAGGGCAGAAACACATACACACACACATACACACACACATTCACCTATAGGAATTACCTTGACTGCATGTTTTTGGACTGTGGGAGGAAACCGGAGCTCTCAGAGGAAACCCACGCAAACACGGGGAGAACATGCAAACTCCGCACAGAAAGGACCCGGACCGCCCCACTTGGGGATCGAACCCAGGACCTTCTTGCTGTGAGGTGACAGTGCTACCCACTGAGCCACCGTGCCACCCTGTCTATTTTATCACTGCTTTATGATGATTGATTTATTAGGAAAAAGGTATAAAACATCCCAGACAGGCCACCAGTCCATCACAGGGCAAACACACACACACACACACACACACACACACTTCAGTAGTTCCAACTGGCATGACTGCATGTATTTGTATATTTTGAAAGAAATAACATTTTCTGGCCATTATTGTCAAGCTATGACAGCCACCGGCTTTTGAACTTGTTGCTGATAAAAGTCTGGATGGTCCTTGTTTTTGGTCCACCGGTGCGCTCGGTGTCTGCGTCGTCGCCAGTACTTCAACTGAGCCTTATGGACTCGTACATATGGCATTGCTATAAATGATTGCATTGACGAGTTTAGTCATCATGTCATGTGAATGGAAGAGTACAATACAAACAAAGACCCAAAAATAATCGCAGGTTATTGAATAACCTCAGTGAAGTGCATTGAAGCGCTTGTGTGCCGATCCAGGTACTGAGACCTGTGCTTCTCAGAACTGACAAGCCTACGACACTGCACACTCTTTGGCCATAATATTTCGACTTTGTTCTCAAAATTGAAACTTACACCGACCAGGCATAACATTATGACCACTGACAGGTGAAGTGAATAACACTGATTATCTCTTCATCACGGCACCTGTTAGTGGGTGGGATATATTAGGCAGCAGGTGAACATTTTATCCTCAAAGTTGATGTGTTAGAAGCAGGAAAAATGGGTGAGCGTAAGGATTTGAGCGAGTTTGACAAGAGCCAAATTGTAATGGCTAGACGACGGGGTGTTCCCGGTCTGCAGTGGACAGTAACTATCAAAAGTGATCCAAGGAAGGAACAGTGGTAAACCGGCGACAGGGTCATGGGTGGCCAAGACTCATTGATGTATGTGGGAAGCAAAGACTGGTCCGTGTGGTCCTATCCAACAGACGAGCTACTGTAGCTCAAATTGCTGAAGAAGTTAATGCTGGTTCTGATAGAAAGGTGTCAGACTACACAGTGCATCACAGTTGCAGGGCTGTTTTGGCAGCAAAAGGGGGACCAACACAATATTAGGAGGGTGGTCATAATTTTATACGGCCCTAATTTGCCGTCGTAGAAAATCTCATTTTACTGACAGGAAATTTGTGTAGGTGAAATTCAAGAAGCACCAAGAACAGGTCTGCCATGAATTAGAAACTGCTGGAACAAAGGTAACAACAAAGGTCAAGCTTTACACTTTTAAGTGCTGAGAGTCATTGGTATAAGAATGAAGCCCCTGCTTCAGACCAACGCTTGTTTTGACTTTTGTTTTGAAATTGTGTTTTGAAATTGAATGCATAGATGAATAAAAATCAGAAGCAGAAGCTGATTTCTTGCATGGCAGCCTCTGAGACCATGGCTGTGTATGACTGGGTAGTTTCACCTGTGTTTCATGCACCGTTTAATGCACTTTCTCATAAATGCAGTCAAACTGGCTTTCTGTAGTCCATCACTAGTCCGTCACTAGCTGTAGTCATGCATAATAACAAGGAATTGAACAGCCATGCAACACAGTTACATGGCATTTTTACAACAAAAATTGTAAAATGTAAATGTAAGATGCTGTATTTATATTTATGATCCCACTGATTTTCATTAAACCTACAATTGATTTAAAAAAATAAATAAATAAGGGATGTGTTCCAACAGGTGCAGTTGCATTTAAATTGGTTGTAAATTATGTAAACTTTTGTATATACAAAATGTACGAATATACAACCTCAAATCAGAAAAAGTTGGGACAGCATGGAAAATGCAAATAATAAAAAACACAGAGTTTCTCACATTTACTTGGACTTTGATTTGATTGCAGACAGGATGAACCTGATATATTTCATGTTTTGTCTTCTCAACTTCATTTCATTTATTAATAAACAACACATTCCAAATAAAGTTGGGACAGTAAAGCATTTACCACTTTATAATGTTGCTATTCCTTTTCACCACACTTAAAAGACGTTTTGACACTGAGGAGAGCAAGTGATTTAGTGTTTCAGCTTTTATTTTGTCTTATTCTTCCTGCAAACACGTCTTAAGATGTGCAACAGTTCTGGGTCGTCGTTGTCACATTTTTCATTCTAAAATCCTCCACACATTCTCTATTGGGGACAGGTCAGAACAGCAGGCAGGCCAGTCCAGTACCCGTACCCTCTTCTTCCGCAGCCATGCCTTTGTAATGTGTGCAGCATGTGGTTTTGCATTGTCTTGTTGAAAAATGCATGGACGTCCCTGGAAAAGATGACGTCTTGAAGGCAGCATATGTTGCTCTAAGATCTCAATGTACTTTACTGCATTAATGCTGCATCAAAGAAGTGTAAATGACCTTTACTAAGGGCACTGACACAGCCCCAAACCATGACAGAAACTGGTATTTGGATTTGTTGCTGATAACAATCTGGACGGTCCTTTTCGTCTTTGGTCCGGAGCACACGGCGTTCATTTTTTCCAAAAAAGACCTGGAATGCTGATTCATCTGACCACAATACACGTTTCCACTGTGTGATGGTCCATCCTGAATGCCTCCGAGCCCAGAGAAGTTGACGCCGCTTCTGGACATGGTTAACATAAAGCTGCTTTTTTGCACAGTAAAGTTTTAAGTATCATTTGTGCATGTAACTCTGTATTGTAGAGCTTGACAAAGGTTTGCCAAAGTAATCCCTCACCCATGTGGTTATATCAGCTATTGTTGAGTGGAGGTTCTTGATGCAGTGCCGCCTGAGGGATTGAAGATCACGGGTGTTCAGCTTAAGCTTGCACACTTGGCCTTTACGCACTGAAATCCCTCCCAATTCCTTGAATCGTTTAATGATATTATGCACTGTAGAGGGAGAAATATACAAATCCCTTCTAATCTTTGTTATTCTCAGGTTCATTGCAGACAAGTCTGCAATCAAATAAAGTGTAAATTAGAATGTTAATTCTGATCCAGAACTTCTCATCAGTGACTGGTCTCACATAGTATGCTTTTTTAACTAAATAATCACAGATTTCCAAAGACACTCCAAAATCTTTTGGAAATAATGGAGGCTGTTATAGCCTCAAAGGAAGAGCTAAATCTACATTAATGGCCATAGTTTTAGAACAGGGTGGCCAACAGTTTCATGGTCAGGTGTCCACATGTGGCTATACATTGTGTGATTTAGTTCAGCCGGTCGGGTGCTTGTTTACTTTACCTTGAGCATTTTCTTTGAGTGATGCTGACAGTAATTGTCTGAAAAGCTTTACTTTCAAAACACAAATTAAAACAAGGTGCATCCTGCCATGAAGAAAAACAATGTAGGATTCAGAGCATGACGGTGCAAGCAAAAACACAACCAAGGATGTTTTCTTCTCATATTGTTCACTGATTGTCTTGTTTATTATTCCTCTACAAATCATACATTTCATGTTTGTGCATTTACCATCCAGCCCTGCGTGTTTGTGCATAAGTGTTTTTATATCTGTCAGTGTTTTCATGAGTTTTCAGTAATAACCCAAGAGATTCAGATTCAGGCCCATCAGAAACCAAGATACAAAAATCATTCCTTTTTTTTTTTTTTTTGCTTTGAATATCACTCTATTTATGCAGCATAAAAGGCGGTTTATTATCCCATTATGTAGCCCGTGTCAGCGGCAGCGTGATGGAAAGGCGTCCCTCAGAAGCCTGTTTTTTTATTACAAAACTTTTAATAGGATCCAGACAATGACAATTATCTCCAGGCAATTTACTTTATTGTGAATGAGGTCTCATTAATTGCATTTACAGACGTTCAAATGAAAAATGTCAAATGCTTTTAGTCAAAGATTCCCAAACTAATTTGCATGGTAATGAATAGATTTTTTTGGGATGTGAAATGTCCCTGAAATGCATTCAGACTCTAGATGGAGGATAATAATTGTGACATAGAGATATTTACTGATTTAAGTCAATATGCGTTTTTTTTTATTTTTTATATATATATCATGCTGTTTTGATCATTAGTATTAACAGGTTTCATTTATCTCTTTCATTGAGCCACAAAAACATGCGTGACACTGTCCACAGTCATGCTATGAAGTGTTGTTAAACAGTATTTTTTTTTCTATTTTATTGGTCACACTGTAAATAATTCATTAAAGATATAAATTTTAACACCAACTAATGTATATATATACACGGATCAGCCATAACATTAAAACCACCTCCTTGTTTCTACACTCACTGTCCATTTTATCAGCTCCACTTACCATATAGAAGCACTTTGTAGTTCTAGAATTACTAACTGCAATTAAGCCCAGCCGACCGGTGGCAATGCCGAGTTTCGAACCGAGGAGTTCAGAATCTCGCCGCTGGTGTGCTAGCGGAATATCCCACTTTTGTAACTGGCTCAAGAGCAATTGAAAATAAAAAGTGCTGCCCCCTACAGTTTAAAGAGCAGAAACATTTCTTACATTTCGCTGATGCCACAAATTAAAGGGTTTTAAAAATTATTACAAATTTTATTACAAAATCTCTTTTTTACGAAAGTATTCAGACCCTTTATTCTATACTGTGAGAAAGCATCTTCGGCAGCAGTTACAGCTGCAGGTTTTTAGTTCTGTATCACTTCATGTTTGCCCACCTGGATCTGGGCACTTTTTTTTCATTCTTCATGGCAGATTCTATCAAGCTTGATCAGACTGGATTGAACTACCTTTGTCAGGTATCTCGACAGATGTTTGTTTGGGTTTAATTCTAGACTTTGGCTGGGTCACTCTGGGCTTTTGGCTGTCCCTGCTGCTGAGAGACAGCTTCATAGCATGATGCATATAAAGACTGACAATCTATCACTGGACATTACACACTCGCACATTCACTCACTCTATTTAATTTCATTCACGACAGCTAATTGCCTTTTGCTGTCATGACATACATTATATGGCCAAAAGTATGTGGACATCTGAGCCTGTTGGACATCTTGTTCCAAAACCATAGTTATTTACATTTTAGGCATTTAACAGACCCTTTATCCAAAGTGACTTACATTATAATTACAGCATACCATTTGAAAGGGTTAAGGGACTTGCTCAAGGGCCCAACAGCAGCAACCTGGCAGTGGTGGGGCTTGAACCGACAACCTTCTGATTACTAGTCCAGCACCTTAACCATTAAGCTATCACTCGAGTGCTAACCAGAACTAGAAAATTTGATCATATTATTCCTGTTCTATCATCTCTACACTGGCTGCCAGTTAAATTCTGCATTGATTACAAAATACTTTTACTAACTTATAAAGCACTACATGGTCTGGCTCCACAGTATCTGAGTAAACTTATTGAGCACTACAACCCAGCACATTCACTTCGTTCACAAGGTTCAGGGTTACTTATAGTTCCTAGAATTAAAAAAGATCACGGCTGGTGGAAGACTCGACAGATTGAAAACAGATTGAAAATTTATTTACTCAGGCTTTTGATTACTCTTTAAATATATAAGACTGCAAGTCGAGACTGCGGTGCCAACAATGCTGCTTTTACTAGATGTGATGGAAACCTGGCGTACCAAAAATATTTATTTGCTAGTTATATCTTTCAGTTCAGTTTAATTTTGTGTTTGTATGATTTGTGTAAATTCTATTTATTTAAAGTATCTTCCAGGCCACCCAAAGAGAATGTTTCCCTGCTGAGTCTGGTTTCTCTCAAGGTTTCTTCCTATAATTTTAAGAGAGTTTTTATTTGCCACTGTTGCTCTCGGCTTGCTCAACAGGGGTTTTTGGTCTGTTGGTCCTGGATTCTGTAAAGTTGCTTTAAAACAATGTCCATTGTAAAAAGCGCTATATAAATAAATTTGACTTAACTTGACTTGGGAATGCATGCCTATTCAGTTAACTGAGCATTTGTGCTGTCAGACTCTCAATTGATGGAATTGGCTCTCAGTTAAGTAACAATTCATTCTAAATGTTTTTAGGGGGTTTAGGTCAAGGCTCTGTGCAGGCCACACCATACTGTCAAACCATGTCTTTATGAAACTTGATTAAAAATAAATAAATAAAATAAAAATGTAAACTTTTGACTTAACTGCACTGTGTGTATGTGTGTGTGTGTGTGTGTATGTATGTCTGCCCTGCGATGGACTGGCGCCCATTGAAAAGCTGGGATAGGCTCCAGCATGCAACCCCAAGTGCGACCGTGATTGGATAAGCTGTAAAGAAAGTGAGTGAGTGTATGTACTGTATTTTATTCTTTCCTGTACTAAATTCACACGTAGTTGTATGATGCTTGTGATAATTGTAAATTGCTGCTGTAACACTGCAATTTCCTTTCGGGGATCAATAAAGTAATCAATCAATCAATGTACTTTTTTTCTAAATCTTCATTTGGTTTCTGAGTCAAGTAAGACCTCTTTGTGTCTGTATATGTTTTGTGTTCCTTTAGCTTTGTTTTCTCTATCTCAGTGTGCCAGCATCAGAGACATCATGAAGCCAGCTTTTGAATCAGCAGGGATCTCAGACTGACAGCTCCAGTCCTGAGGGTCGATTTAGGAAATCCTTACCGTGACCTTCAGTCATGCGTGACGAACCACAAGAAAAGACTAAACACAAATCGCTTTAGGAGATTCAAAAATCTGTAGTATGAGTTTAATAAAGTCATCTGGATGAAAAGAAAACATGATCCTAGACTCCGGGCACCAATAGTCTAAACCCCAGCCAGAGCAAGAGGGCGATAAATACCTCGATACCCCCCGAGGAAATGCCACGTCATGGTAAGATGAGTTATCTGTGATGAACCAGGAATAAAAGAAAAAGACAGATAGGCGGATGCGAAGAAGCATTCGTTTTTAGTCTCTTCTTACTTCTGTCATTGTGTCAGCTAAGGTTTCCAGCAACCAGTCTCTCATTTTTCACATCCGTGTTGGTCATGCTTGTTACCCAAGCAGACGCTCCGCTGGGAAAGGAAGACAAAACCTCTGTCTGTGATGGGGCTTCTTTCTGAGGGACTGAACCCATTACATTGAGTAAACAACCTGCACTGGAGCACTCTAATTAAGGCAAACTGGTGTTTCTCTCACTATGAGGAGATGGTTCAGAATGTTATGGTTTCTTTGTAGACCTGCTGTCAGTTCCTCATCATAAATTAGCCTGTCTGACAGGTGTTTAAGCCTGGCTGCCACCCGTGAGAGGCATCTGCTTGTCTACCAGCTGACCTTAAAATCTTAATCTCCCCCTCTGTGCTTTGGTTACTATATGGTGGTGAGGAGAACAGCATTGAAAGCCAGTGCGTGTGCACCACTTACCTGGGGAACACATTGCACCAAGATGCACTATGGGAATAAAGCAAGCCTGCGGAGGCAGTGTAATGCTTTGGGCAATGTTCTGCTGGGAAACCTTGGGTCCTGCCATCCATGTGGATGTTACTTTGACACGTACCACCTACCTAAGCATTGTTGCAGACCATGTACATCCTTTCCTGGAAACGGTATTCCCTGATGGCTGTGGCCTCTTTCAGCAGGATAATGCACCCTGCCACAAAGCGAAAATGGTTCAGGAATGGTTTGAGGAGCACAACAACCAGTTTGAGGTGTTGACTTGGCCTCAAGATTCCCCAGATCTCAATCCAGTCAAGCATCTGCGGGATGTGCTGGACAAACTAGTCTAATCCATTGAGGCCCCACCTCGCAACTTCCAGGAGTTAAAGGATCTGCTGCTGACATCTTGGTGCCAGATACCACAGCACACCTTCAGGGGTCTAGTGAAGTCCATGCCTCGACGGGTCAGGGCTGTTTTGACAACAAAAGAGAGACCAACACAATATTAGGAAGGTGGTCATAATGTTATTCCTGATTGATCCCTTAGTTCTGATTGTTCGCATATGTACCTGGCATGCTTGGTACAAGCTGTATGTATATTTTGACCCTGCGTATTTTGTCATATTTAAGATAGTTCAAAATAACTTAAATCTGTGAACTTATATACAGTTGTATAGATAATAATGACAATGATAAAATTTAAAACATACATGTCTTGTGTCTTTTACAAGTGTTAAAAGTATATTTGTCCTCTTTTCACTCTATTTTCTGTGTTTTAATTGCACAACACTCTTACTTACATCCTGAGGAGGGTCGCAGGTTAGCACGTGTCCTCCAACCTGTGTTAACCTGTCTGCTGCACTTTACACTGACCAGCATTCGCGGATTCTCACACAAAGCCTTTCCATATTCCTTTGCCATGCAACAGCTCTGATCAGACAGTAGAAGGCCCCAGATTGTGTTTGTTCAGCATCCAGGCTGTAGGTTAACACATCTGTAGCCTGAGCTGGATGATCTGATTCTTGTAGAAGAAACTTAAAGCACTTTAAGTTGGCAGTATATTGTTGTGATAGGATGACATCTTCTTCTTCATTCTCTTTTGGCTGCTCCTAATCTTCCCCTGTCCTGAACATCTACCTCTGCCATACCCACCACCTTCATGTCCTTCCTCACCACATCCATAATCCTCCTGTTTAGCATTACTTTCTTCCACCCTTGGGGCCTGGTGTCTTCATCTTAAACGTCCTTCTCATGAACTCTCATTCCTCCTCTGCCCATGCCCAAACTAAATCTTGCATCACTAACATTTGTCTCTAAAACATCTCTTTATTAAACTCCTTCCTAATTTTGTCCACCCTCATCAGTCAATGAGAATCTCAGCATCTTCATCTCTCCACCTTTAGCTCCCTGTCCTGTCTTTTAGTTATTGTCATCGCCTCCAAGAGGTACAACATAGCAGGCCTTACTACAGTCTTATGAACTTTCCCTTTTACTCTGGCAGATACCCTTCTATAAAAAATCACTCCTGCTACTCGACACCACCCACTCCACCCTGCCTGCACTCTCTGATTCACCTTTCTCTCCATTACACTCGACCCCAAGTATTTAAACTCGTCCACCTTCATCGCCTCAACTTTTTGCAGCTTCACCTTTCTACTGCTCTCAGAATCTTGAGCCAAATTCACCACAGCAGTAATTTGTACATAATATGTTAGGATTTTTAGGTTGACTGTCACAAGTAATAAAACATCATGGATTAGGAGGTTTTAAGAAATTATACTGCAGTCAATTTCACCAAGCAGAAGATAAACAGCATAGCTAAAGTAAAAACAGAAGCTCAAACACTGATTATATATATATATATATATATATATATATACCATGAAAAATCACCAGTTCACTGTATAATGCGTACCATGGTCTCTGGAATGAACAGTTACATAATTAGAACACAGTTGTGGATTAAGGTTTGTGGAATTAACATTTACCCAATTAAAAAGCAATTGTGGATTAAGGTTTCCTGGGGCTAATTTACACTCTCGTGTGTTCCATCTGCACACTGCACTGACTGGAAATGATGCTGTTGCTGTGATGTGTGAAAATGTAGAGCAGTGTTTGGTAATAGAAGGTTGTGGGTTCAATTCCCAGCACAGCCAATGTGGACAGTTAGTGAGATATTTAAAGTTCAGCAACATTGTATTGTTGAGTCTTTTATTTATGTTTATTTATGTCACATGAAATAAAATCAGATCATTAAATAAAACATGATGTTACACAGAGGAAACTTCGCATCACAGCAAGAAGGTCCTGGGTTTGATTCACAGATAGAGCAGTCTGGGTCCTTCCTATGTGGAGTTTGCATGTTCTCCCAGTGTCTGTGTGGGTTTCCTCCGAGAGCTCTAGTTTCCTCCCACAGTCCAAAGACGTGCAGTCCGGTTAACTGAAGATACTAAAAACTGCACTCTGTGTGTGTGTTTGCCCGTTGATGGACTGGCAACCTGTCAGAGGTGTTTCCCACCTTTTGCCCAGTGAATGGTACCCACCGTGACCCTGAGTAGGATTAAGCAGTGGTAAAACAATGAATGAATAAATACACAACCTTACACATTTACATTACATTTACCTTTTGTGCATTTAACAGACACCTTTATCCAAAGTGAAAATACTGTGACAATATACAGTCTGAACAACTGAGGGTTAAGGGCCTTGCTCAAGGACCCCACAGCAGCAACCTGGCAGTGGTGGAGCTTGAACCAGCGACCTTCTGATTACTAGTCCAGTACTTAACTACTAGGCTACAATATCCCTTACACAACTTCTTTATATACAAAAAACTAAGACTGGCTCGATACCACTTTTTTATGTCCCATACCGATACTGCAAATTAAGTATCTGCCGATACAGATACCAATCCGATACCATCATTTCTCCTCTCAAACAACTAAGCAGTAATAATACACATCTCGATGCACCATGGTTAAACTAGCTATCTAAATAACAATGCTCAGACTGTGAAACAAATATACTAAAGGAATAAATACAGAACCTACAACATCACACCTATACAAAACTGCTGTTTTTATTTTCACTTTTACACACAGAACATTTAGCAGCATTTTTGGTTTCACTTACATTTAAGCTGTTGTTCACGTGACACATCTCACTTTGTGGCGTGTCGTCCAAAGTGTCTACAATTGGAAGATGTGGAGGTCAATCAAACGTGATGGACCAATTAGAATTGACGCAGTGTTTGGTTGAGATTTTCTGTTAAAGTTCTGTTACGTTTTTAGATGATTAAACCCTGCTGGATTTTGAAGAGGACGTCTGTGGCTAAACGGGAAACGATGTAGTTTGTTTAATTTCATAACACTAATGGATTAATCATTGAGGATGTGAGAGATCTCCAAGCCGGGACAAGATAGGTTTTCTTTATCTCAGGTGAGTGATTTATCATTTATAAAGTGATTTTTATTGTGTTTAAACAGTGTTTTTAGATGTGGCAGTAATAGATTATTTTTTTAAATGCTAAAAGTTTAATCAGTGTGTTTTAATTTCTGAATGGCTGTTGCAGATGAGTTGTATATCAGTGGCACATTTTAATGATGTCATCAAGATGTGTCTTGTTACGGCAGTTGACGAGTGAGCTGGCAATAAACGGCGCTCTGTTGGAACGTACCTTCATGTGTTATTTGCTTTACACACAAACACTGGCCTTATTTACATTAAATGTTATTTACATTGTGTTATTTACATTAAATGTTATTTACATTGTGTTATTTACATTAAGTAACAGTATTGGATTGGATTACACGTTGTTGGATCTGTATTGGATCAGTGCCAGCCCTACAAAAAACATTCATTTAGTGTTTAAATACCTTTTACTATATTTCTGTGTTTAATGCCCTATTTATACCACATTTGTCAAGGAGTCATTTTGCTTTATTCACCAGTTACATCATCTAAATCCTGCCTGTATAAAACTTGAAACACTAAGTAATGTGACATGTTTGGTCACTCACATTACTCAATTCTGGACCTTGATATTGGATCACATTCACAAAGCATTGTCCCTATAGGAGCTTGTTTGAACCCAGATTCCCTCTTGCCAGACAAAACAGCACTTGTTACTCGGGATGCCCAATTGTACTAAACTCAAGGTCCAAACAGCCTTTAGAACAAAAGTACAAGTATGAAAACATCATAAGCCTTTCCAGCACCATGCATGCCCTGCTGAAAAAGCTACTAATCCATGGCACTGCACTCAGATTCACTTGCCCTACCAAATAAAACCCATTGTTTTTGTTTACTTTCAAAACTCTCTGTTTGTTCTCCTCATCTTTCTATTTATCTTGTCCTTCTCTCTCTCTGTCGTCCTTCTGTGTGTCAATCAGTCAAGCGGGTGAACAGTCGAGCCACCGAGCACAATACAACAATAGAACCTGTCATCAACAGAGCAAAAGAGTTGATAGAAGAAGTGTGAGTTGCTTCTTCTTCTCAATCACACTGTTTACATCCTATGGTTAATTGTTTCTGGACACTGTTTGACAATAGCTGGTGGAGGAAAATACGATGATGCTAATGGGTCCTAGCATCTCGCGCTGGTTCTTTTGTTTCACACTGTCAATAAGCGGTGAAAAGATGCAAGCTTTCTCATCACAAGTGTCAACATTCATTTGCAGCTGTAACATTTACTAGCACTTCCCGTGGCTCGCCTCTAAAGAATAGATTATGCTTAATTAAATAGTTGCTTATGAACGAGATGAACATGATTATGTGACCAGAGTGTGGCTTCGGTCTAGACGAGAATTTCACATTGATCTGCATGACAGTAATAAACAAGTTTATTTTATTAAGCATATTACATCTTTTTCCCATGAGCTCTGACATGTTTGTTAATAAGACAGCACTAGGGAAATGGTTTAGAAAAAAAAGCATCCAAATTATTTTAGCTTTGGGGTCAGTCATTGAAAATTCTGAAGAAATTTCCACAAAAGACTAAATGATACATTAAAATAAATTCAAAACTTGAGGGAATAAAACAATATAAAGTGCCTTCATAAGATGCTAGGCCAACAAGAGCCATAAAAACAGCTTCACTGAGACTGGGTTTGATTCTACCAGTTATATATACAGTGTATCACAAAAGTGAGTACACCCCTCACATTTCTGCAAATATTTCATTATATCTTTTCATGGGACAACACTATAGACATGAAACTTGGATATAACTTAGAGTAGTCAGTGTACAGCTTGTATAGCAGTGTAGATTTACTGTCTTCTGAAAATAACTCAACACACAGCCATTAATGTCTAAATAGCTGGCAACATAAGTGAGTACACCCCACAGTGAACATGTCCAAATTGTGCCCAAATGTGTCGTCGTCCCTCCCTGGTGTCATGTGTCAAGGTCCCAGGTGTAAATGGGGAGCAGGGCTGTTAAATTTGGTGTTTTGGGTACAATTCTCTCATACTGGCCACTGGATATTCAACATGGCACCTCATGGCAAAGAACTCTCTGAGGATGTGAGAAATAGAATTGTTGCTCTCCACAAAGATGGCCTGGGCTATAAGAAGATTGCTAACACCCTGAAACTGAGCTACAGCATGGTGGCCAAGGTCATACAGCGGTTTTCCAGGACAGGTTCCACTCGGAACAGGCTTCGCCAGGGTCGACCAAAGAAGTTGAGTCCACGTGTTCGGCGTCATATCCAGAGGTTGGCTTTAAAAAATAGACACATGAGTGCTGCCAGCATTGCTGCAGAGGTTGAAGACGTGGGAGGTCAGCCTGTCAGTGCTCAGACCATACACCGCATACTGCATCAACTCGGTCTGCATGGTCGTCATCCCAGAAGGAAGCTGACGCACAAGAAAGCCAGCAAACAGTTTGCTGAGGACAAGCAGTCCAAGAACATGGATTACTGGAATGCCCTGTGGTCTGACGAGACCAAGATAAACTTGTTTGGCTCAGATGGTGTCCAGCATGTGTGGCGGCGCCCTGGTGAGAAGTACCAAGACAACTGTATCTTGCCTACAGTCAAGCATGGTGGTGGTAGCATCATGGTCTTGGGCTGCATGAGTGTTGCTGGCACTGGGGAGCTGCAGTTCATTGAGGGAAACATGAATTCCAACATGTACTGTGACATTCTGAAACAGAGCATGATCCCCTCCCTTCGAAAACTGGGCCTCATGGCAGTTTTCCAACAGGATAACGACCCCAAACACAACCTCCAAGATGACAACTGCCTTGCTGAGGAAGCTGAAGGTAAAGGTGATTGACTAAACCCAATTGAGCACCTGTGGCGCATCCTCAAGTGGAAGGTGGAGGAGTTTAAGGTGTCTAACATCCACCAGCTCCGTGATGTCATCACGGAGGAGTGGAAGAGGATTCCAGTAGCAACCTGTGCAGCTCTGGTGAATTCCATGCCCAGGAGGGTTAAGGCAGTGATAATAATGGTGGTCACACAAAATATTGACACTTTAGGCACAATTTGGACATGTTCACTGTGGGGTGTACTCACTTATGTTGGCAGCTATTTAGACATTAATGGCTGTGTGTTGAGTTATTTTCAGAAGACAGTAAATCTACACTGCTATACAAGTTGTACACTGACTACTCTTAGTTATATCCAAGTTTCATGTCTATAGTGTTGTCCCATGAAAAGATATAATGAAATATTTGCAGAAATGTGAGGGGTGTACTCACTTTCGTGATACACTGTATATACACTGATCAGCCATAACATTAAAACCACTCACTGTTCATTTTATCAGCTCTACTTACCATATAGAAGCACTTTGTAGTTATACAATTACTGACTGTAGTCCATCTATTTCTCTACATACTTTTTTAGCCTGCTTTCACCCTGTTCTTCAATGGTCAGGACCCCCACAGGACCACTACAGAGTAGGTATTATTTGGGTGGTGGATCATTCTAAGCCCTTCAGTTACAATGACATGGTGGTGGTGTGTTAGTGTGTGTTGTGCTGGCATGAGTGGATCAGACACAGCAGCACTGATGGAGTGTTGGATATGTTTTAGGATGTTGGGTATTTTTTGCCAATTGACATTCACGTAGTACTGTGTAGTGGCCAACACCACAATTGCCTTCGGTCCTGTTGTATCTTTTGGTCTGGTCCCCTTACTTTTTAGGTTCTAAACGTCCCTTGTATTTACACTGATGAGGCATAACATTATGACCACTGACAAAATGGGCAAGCGTAAGAATTTTGCGAGTTTGACAAGGGCCAAATTGTAATGGCTTAACGACTGGGTCAGAGCATCTCCAAAACTGCAGCCCTTGTGGGGTGTTTCCGGTCTGCAGTGGTCAGTATCTATTAAAAGTGGTCCAAGGAAGGAACAGAAACCGGCGACAGGGTCATGGGTGGCCAAGGCTCATTGATGCACTTGGGGAGCGAAGGCTGGCCCATGTGGTCCGATCCAACAGACGAGCTACTGTAGCTCAAATTGCTGAGGAAGTTAATTCTGGTTCTGATAGAAAGGTGTCAGAATACACAGTGCATCACAGTTTGTTGCGTATAAGGGAGCAAAAGGGGGACCAACACAATATGAGGAAGGTGGTCATAATGCTATGTCTGATTGGTGTACGTATTGTTTTTTCTGCACTCGTGTTCTGTGTTCTGTGTTGCACCCTGGCACATATTGAAATATACGTTGTTTCATTTCAATATGTGCTAATGTTCAGCTAAAATGATAATAAAAGCCTCTTGAATTTGTGCGCATTGAAGAGATGAACCTGCAAGCTTACAACAGCTATTTTATTTTGTAATTGATTCAACAGATTGACAAAGTAAAACAACTGTTACATTATCAGTCTCTAAGAAGATATTAGGGGCTCATGCTACAAAGTGAAATGATGGTACAGAACTTTGTGTAGCACTTAATTATTAATCCTAGTTGATTTGTGTCTATTTTTGACTCAGCCGATTATCAGATTTTTAAAAGAACCCATAATAATGCAAATACCAGTACCATTTATTACCAGTACCATCCATATTTATTAAGATGTGAATCTGTAGTTGCTAATTCAGAAGAAGCTGACGGCAAAAGGCTGTCACTTATTCAGTCTATAGGGAGTAGCTTAAGAGCATTTACAGTCAGAAAAGTAACCTTCATGATTAATTCTGCCAATGACAGAGTCTCAGTGGACTTCAGAAACTGTGTTTAAAGTTTAACAGGAGATTTTAAATGCATGCACGTGGTATCTCATGTCACTAGAACACTGCATGTTATTCTCTCTGGCTCTGCAGTTTGTGACGGTGATGGATCGAGCCATTACTATGCACTCACAGTTCTAAGTTGCTTTACCATATCTTAAGTGTGTAATCAGTCCAGTTGGGATTGATGTTTTCTGTTTGTTTAGTGGCTTATACATCTTTGTGTGTATTTGAGTGTACATGAAAGAGAAACTGTTTTTCAAAATGATGTAGAAGTCCTTTTTGGGGGAATGGAGGCTATTTTTAAAATACTTTTAGTGTAAACAATCACCAGGCATGTTATAAGTACACCTACAGTATCTGGTATGTACATTACTTGATCATTTTAGGACCATACAGACAAAGTTTGTAGGTATACAATTACTGACTCTATCCCATTTGTTGCACCCACTGTCTGTTGTCCCTATCTATTGAAAATAACCCCATATGACCTTAATGACCTGATGTTATTTGGGTGGTGGATCATTCTCAGATACACTATATTGCCAAAAGTATTCACTCACCCATCCAAATCATTGAATTCAGGTGTTCCGATCACTTCCATGGCCACAGGTGTATAAAACCAAGCACCTAGGCATGCAGACTGCTTCCACAAACATTAGTGAAAGAATGGGTCACTCTCAGGAGCTCAGTGAATTCCAGCATGGTACTGTGATAGGATGCCACCTGTGCAACAAGTCCAGTCGGGAAATTTCCTCACTACTAAATATTCCACAGTCAACTGTCGGCGGTATTATAACAAAGTGAAAGTGATTGGGAATGACAGCAACTCAGCCACCAAGTGGTGGCCACATAAAATGACAGAGCGGGGTCAGCAGATGCTGAGGCGCATAGTGCGCAGAGGTCGCCAACTTTCTGCGGAGCCAATCGCTACAGACCTCCAAACTTCATGTGGCCTTCAGATTAGCTCAAGAACAGTGTGTAGAGAGCTTCATGGAATGGGTTTCCAAGGCCGAGCAGCTGCATCCAAGCCTTACATCACCAAGCGCAATGCACAGCGCCGGATGCAGTGGTGTAAAGCACGCCGCCACTGGACTCTAGAGCAGTGGAGACGTGTTTTCTGGAGTGACGAATCATGCTCCTCCGTCTGGCAGTCCGATGGACGAGTCTGGGTTTGGCGGTTGCCAGGAGAACTGTACTTGTCTGACTGCATTGTGCCAAGTGTAAAGTTTGGTGAAGGGGGGATTATGGGGTGGGGTTGTTTTTCAGGAGTTGGGCTTGGCCCCTTAGTTCCAGTGAAAGGAACTCTTAATGCTTCAGCATACAAAGAGATTTTGGACAATTTCGTGCTCCCAACCTTGTGGGAACAGTTTGGGTCACATCAAATAGTCTCCACCGCATGTTCCCCAGCTTCTTCCTTAAACATTTATTTAAACATTATTTAAATATCCCCAAAAAAAATCCCAGCAGCCAAGCCAGAACACACAATACCATGTCATTACCATGTTAGGTTTATTGTAGTGCTGAGAATGGTCCACCACTAAATCAACATCTGGTCTCTTAATGCTCTTTATAAAGTGCATCACAGATATGTATACCTAATAAAGTATTTAGAGAGTGAATAATTTCTGTGTGTTTAATATAATTCCATATAATGGATCCCTGGACTCATACAACTACTTAGTGACTGTATTACTTGCATCTTTGCACAGTTTTGCAACTTGCACAATATTGCATTTTTGCACCTTACTGTTTTTTTTTTCTTCATATTTCTGCTGCTGTAAAAACCCTACGCTGCTAACTATATATCACAATATTTTTCCTCATTTACTTACTCAGTACCATGTACTGCCATTCACTATCTTTGTCTCTAGTCCTGTCTCCTTTAATTACTTTTTAGATTAGAAATATCTTTTGTATTTATTGTAGTTGTTTATCTGCACTGTGTATTGTATTGTCTTGCACTTATGTTGCACCCCTGTCCTGGAGGAGCGTTGTTTCGTTTCAATATGTACTTGTATATAGCTGATGTATTGAAATTTTCAACCCTTCTAGTGATAGCTCAAAGCTCTACCCACTAGACTACCACTGACCCGATAAACTTAGCCCTGAAATCATCATTAAAACAGCAGGGTGGTTTTAAATTTAGTCTTCCTCTACAGAGTGGACAGTTTAGTTCTTACTAGTATTAGGTCCACGTTTATTCTTATTTTACCCCATGACCAGCTCTCTTATTACCACGCGGAAATGAATGCTTCAGTAAAGGAAGTTGCAGCAATCATTTTTCCTTTTACTCCGCACTGAGAACAGATCTTTTTTTCTTAGAACTTAGTCCTAATCCCTTATGATAGAATGACTGATGTACAACCGGTCTGTGATGAGCCATAAAGGCAACGACCAGTGATGCGGTTCTTCACAGTTCAGTGCAGTACACTAAATTCCTAAGCTAATCCTCCTGCAAAGTGATCTCTCTGACTGTCTGATTGAATAACTGTGATCAGAGTTGAGTAGGGACTTCTCGTCCAGAGTGGGCGAGGATAAGAGAGTTGTGCAAGGCTCAGGAAATGTCATTGTGCAGCCACAAGCACTTTTTTTTTCTAGCCAAGCTTGCATGTCCAGCTAGTTGGGTGGTGATTGTCTCTAGTTCTAGACAGAGTCAGCTGGTGACTAAAACTGTATTGAATTCTTGATATTTTGAAACTATTTTGGGTATTATGCCACCTGCCCAGACTATTAAAACAAATTAATTAGTTGTTTTTTTAAAGGATAATAATAATGCTAATATCCAAAGTTTACCATTAAATTTAAACTTTGATTCTTTGATTACATATGAACATCCAGACAAATTTCCTTTTATTACATGTTACAGTTTGGGTTTTTTTCTCTCTGACTTGGGCAAAAGCTAACTGGTTATTTACTTTTTTAATGTGTCCTGTTAACTATTTCTATTTATATGGGCACAAAAAAGTCACTAAGAATAGTCAATCATTCACACTAACAAGAAATGAGAAAGCCATGGAACCAAGTTAAATGACATTAGATACATTCATAAACCACTAAGCAAATCGTTAAAGTTACTATATACAGTATATATACCGATAAGGCATAACATTATGACCACCTTCCTAATATTGTGTTGGCCCTTTTGCTGCCAAAACAGCCCTGACCCGTCGAGGCATGGAGTCCACTAGACCCCTGAAGGTGTGCTGTGGTATCTGGCACCAAGATGTTAGCAGCAGATCCTTTAACTCTTGTAAGTTGTGAGGTGGGGCCACAGCCATCAGGGAATACCGTTTCCATGAAAGGGTGAACATTGTCTGCAACAATGCTTAGGTAGGTGGTACGTGTCAAAGTAACATCCACATGGATGGCAGGACCCAAGGTTTCCCAGCAGAACATTGCCCAAAGCATCACACTGCCTCCGCCGGCTTGCCTTCTTCCCATAGTGCATCCTGGTGCCATGTGTTCCCCAGGTAAGCGACGCACACACACCCGGCCATCCACGTGACGTAAAAGAAAACATGATTCATCAGACCAGGCCGCCTTCTTCCATTGCTCCGTGGTCCAGTTCCGATGCTCATGTGCCCATTGTTGGTGCTTTCAGCGGTGGATAGGGGTCAGCATGGGCACCATAAGCTTTAAGGGGAAGAAGATTTTCATGTGATGATGATGTGAAAGCAGCGGTACATCAGTGGCTATGCGCTCAACCAAAAACATTTTTTGCTGATGGCATTAAAAAGTTGGTACGATGCTGGGAAAAATGCATCGGAAGGCGGCTGTGTAGAAAAGTGATGGGATTTTTCTTTAAATCTTATAAAAATAGAGTTTAAAAAGTGCAGAAACTTTTGAAGAACCCCTGTCATGTTTTTTTGTTGTCCAATCTTTGTCAACTTGGAAAGAAGTGCTAGTCTATTCAATTAAACCTAGGGCCAATTTGAGGTTCTTTGATTCAACTGCTTTTCCAAACCAGTAAAAAGGTGTGAACAATGCTGCATCAGTAATAGACTTGAATCCAATATTTGATTTGTTACATTTGAATTGGGTTCAGCTATCTACTCCATCCAACTTCATAACAACTGGCATATATTCATAATATTATTCTGTTAACTACTTGAGATGCTAGGTAAATATCAAGACGTTGTGACTATATAGCTTAAAGGAATTTATTAGTTGAATTATTCTTACTGTATTACACCTACACAATGTCAATATATTTTTATTAACATGTTTATTTACTGCAGGTAGCCTTGGTGTTGTGATAGTGATAACAAAAGCAAACAGCACTCATGCACCAACAACCGCTCTTGGTTGAAGTACATTTGCTTGGTGAATCCACTTGGTCATGTTGAACCATCAGACGTTCTTTTTTTCTTTTTTAAAATGCAATTAAAAATGCCACAGACGTCTATTGCCCAGAAAGCAGCAAACATTAGAGACTCAGACTCAGAGCCTCAGAGACAGCAGAGGAACAGTGGGTGGGTGTTATGGCTGCATTAAAGATGCCCATTCCTCTCTGCCTCTTTCCTGCTCAGCATTTAACACGATTATCCCCTCTACACTAACCATCAAGTTGGAGAACCTGGGACTTCATCCATCCTTGTGTCACTGGATCTCTAACTTTTTGACGGACAGAACACAAGCTGTGCGGGTAGGTAAACACATCTCACCCACACTCACCCTTAGCACTGGTGCCCCCCAGGGCTGTGTCCTGAGCCCCCTGCTGTACTCGCTGTACACACATGACTGTGTGGCCACTTCCAGCTCTACCACCATTGTCAAGTTTGCTGACGACACTGTTGTGGTGGGCCTGATCTCTAACAACGATGAGAGGGCCTACCTAGAGGAGATTAAACACCTGGAGGACTGGTGCCAGGACAACAATCTCCTCCTCAACGTCAGCAAGACAAAGGAGCTGGTAGTGGACTGCAGCAGAAAGCAGGAGAGGAACTATCACCCCGTTATGATCAGTGGCACCGCAGTGGAAAGAGTGGACAGTTTCAAGTACCTTGGAGTTCACATCTCTGAGGACCTGTCATGGTCCTGCCACACCACTGCGCTGGCAAAGAAGGCCCGTCAGCGTCTTTATCACCTCAGACGCTTGAGGGACTTCAAACTACCATCCAAGGTGCTTCGTAACTTCTACACCTGCACCATTGAATCCATCATAACGGGAAACATCACAACCTGGTTCGGAAACAGCACCAAGCAGGATCAGCAGGCTCTACAAAGGGTGGTGCGTTCAGCTGAGCGCATAATCCGGACCGAGCTTCCTGACCTGCAGTCCATATACAGGAAACGGTGCTGGACAAGGGCCAGGAGGATAGTAAAGGACCCCAGTCATCCCAGTAATGGACTGTTTTCTTTGTTACAGTCTGGGAGGCGTTTTCGTGCTCTAAAAGCCAAAACGGAGAGGATGAGAAGAAGCTTTTTCCCACAAGCTATTCGTGTCCTCAACGAAAACAGCATTTAGGACCATTTACACAATGTGCACAATCTAATTTATATCTGTATGTATGTGTATATATGTGGACATATGTATGTGTATATAAGTATATGCGTGTATACTGTTTATGTGTATATGTATGTATATGTATAGATTAGTACTGTGTATTTATTATTTATCACATCTGTATAGCATTATGTAGCATCATGTTGCACAGTTTCTGCACTACTTGTCACTTTACACACTTGTTCACTTTAAACTGCCCTTTGTAATTATATTGTAATTCTTCTGATGTTCACTTTACTTTAAATTGCTCTTTTTAATTATATTGTTAATTTTTCTAATGTCTTAACTCTTACTTTTAAAAACTTTTTATATTTTGTTGTATAATATATATTTTTTTAAACTATTTTGTAATTACTGTGGCGGAGCAGTTACTAAAGCATTTCACTGCCAGTTGTACTGTGTATGACCATGTATGTGACAAATAAACCTTGATTTGATTTGATTTGATTTGTACAACGTTACTGTGTCCTCAAGGTGGCTTCCAGTTTCCCTTCATCTCCCAGCTCTATTTTGTTTAATAGCAGATCTATCCTGATGGCTTCAGCGGTAACGTCCGGCCTCTGGCTGTCATGGCTAATTGGGGAAGAATAATTGATAGCTAATCTCCAGCTAATTGTTTTTGTCTTTCAGGGTGCTCTATGTGCTCAACCAAAAACACTTTTGTTATCTATCTTTCTGCCTGTCTGTGTGCCTGTCTGTCTATCTATGTCTGTCTGTCTGTCTGTCTGTCTGTCTGTCTGTCTGTCTGTCTGTCTATCTATCTATCTATCTATCTATCTATCTATCTATCTATCTATCTATCTATCTATCTATCTATCTATCTATCTATCTGCTTATCTATCATCTGTCTGTCTCTCTGTCTGTCTGTCTGTCTGTCTGTCTGTCTGTCTGTGTCTGTCTGTCTGTCTGTCTGTCTGTCTGTCTGTCTGTCTGTCTATCTATCTATCTATCTATCTATCTATCTATCTATCTATCTATCTATCTATCTATCCATCTATCCATCCATCCATCCATCCATCCATCCATCCATCCATCCATCCATCCATCCATCCACCCACCCATCCATCCATCTATCTATCCTGCAACTGTTTTGCTCACTTAGTTTATTTGCTCACTTCTTCAGCTCTCTAGTGTAATTGTAAGAGTCTTTGATCTATGACATTGGTATGCAGTGTTGACGTCGTGGATTGTCAGCTTTTTGGCAGTGAATGTCTAGAGATGTTAGAAATGTTGCATAGGGATGTATAGATTTCCGTCTCTCTCCACCAAACACATATACTTTTCTCCTGTGGGAAATCACAGCTAAGGGGATGCCTTTGAAAAACGACACATTTCTGGCTCTGACTGGTAACGTTGATATATCTCTGGGGATTGAGAGATTCTCTCGGGCTTCCAATCTTCACTTCTTACCACCATGCCTGCATTTAATCTAAACAATTATCCCGGCACAGGCTTTCAGTTTCTATAGCTATAATAACATTTCTTCCTTTCAGTGTAATCTCATTTGTTACTCCCAACTACTAGTTCCTACACTATAAAAAATTCATTAGCACATCTTTTCTATGGTTTTACAATTATTTATGTATGAGAGAAAATTAAAGCAACCCAAACAATACACTATTTATGAGACACCTCCATCCCTGCTGCAGTGCATCTAATAATGACCTGAGGTGGATCATTGAAGGTAATTGGATTGTGTGTGTTAATTATAAAGCAGCTCAGCTTTTAACACATGGACTATATGAAGTGGATTAAAGCAAATAATACCTTCATGTACACCACAGAAAAGGACAGGTGACTGCGCCTAGAAAGAACATCCTAAAATGCATCAACACGTCGACAATTATGCATAAAATATCAGTAAAGCTGTTTAGGTGGTGCAGCGGTAAAACAAGCTAGCACACCAGTGCTGGGCTTTTGAATACATCGTATCAAATCTCAGCTCTGCCGTCCGGCTGGGCTGGGAGGCTGCATGAACAACGATTGGCTGTTGTTCATAGGGCAGGATGAGCCGGGCCAGGTTACTCATAACTGAGCAAATTACGACCTCTGCTGGCTGATTGACGGCATTTGCACAGAGTCGAGGAATAATGCTGATCAGGGTGTGGCTGTCCGTGCACCGAGCTGATCTGCATACGAACTCGCCTCATGCAGGTAAAAAATGCAGTTGTAGCTTGGCGGTTAGGGTACCAGACTAGTAAACAAAAGGTAACTGGTTCAAGCCCCACCACTGCCAGGTTGTCACTGTTGGGCCCTTGAGCAATTGCTTAGACAGAAATGCTGTCACAGTACTGTAAGTCGATTGGGGGGGGGTGCTTGCAGAGGGGGCGTGTGACAATCTCGCTCTCCTCAATCGGGACGGGGGTCAGCACCAGTAGAGAGGAAGCATAACGCAATTGGGTAAAAATTTGATGCGCTAAAAATCGTGAGAAAAAGGGAGAAAATGCATGAGTAAAAATCTGTAAAACATTTGACCTTGTAATGGTTGCTGGCACAAGACGGGCTGGTAAGTATTTGTTGATATAATGCACTACAGCCCTTGAAGTTTATGCAGAATATGTAAACACTGCAAAATGCATAAATAAAATGCAGTAAGTGGCAGAGAGGTCAGACATGAATTTCCAGACAGATGCGCCGACAGAAAAGTTACATTAATTCATTGAACCTTGAGATAGACGGGCTGCAAGAGCAGAATACCACATCAGGTTCCACTTCTGTATTATACTTCTGTACTGAGTGAAAACTATGAAACTATAAAATACAAACACTGTAAAATCTACTTAATTTTGGTGTTTGTTGTAAAAGAGTCAATAAAAAAAAAGTAAAAGGTTTTCTAAACTACAAGCTTATAATCACAGCAGTGACTCTTGTGCAGTGTGAACCCGGGGATTGATGGCTTAAAAATGTAGAAGTTTTAAAAACCCAACAGGAGCAGTACATCAGCAGTACATCAGCAGTACATCACCCACAAATTTTCTTAGGATGAAGCAAAGAGCTAAGTTATGTAACCTCAAACATTCTCATGGTTACTTAACTGATCTCACACAGAACCTGATTGTATTTAATGAAATTAGTTAAAAAAAAAAAAGAAACTAATTGAAAACAATACTAACAAAAATTTTAAACAAATTACCATCTACATCTTACATTATACATTATACATATGATTCATGGTGTGTTTAGGAACTCTTCAGTGGTCATCTATGAGTTTATATTTTATCATGTTATAAATATAATTATTCATGAGAAACATGAAAAAAACATTATAAAACATTATAAAAACTTTAATTATTTAACATAGATATTGGCTATAAAAAGCTACACACCAGATGTATCATTTATTATTATTATTACTATTATTATTATTATTATTATATGTGTATAAATATACTATTGTATAAATATAATGTGACAAAAATAATTCATGGAAAAAAATATGAAAGTTACAAGGAAATACAAGGAAATACAAGGAAAATCTTAATTATTTAACCCAGGTATTGGCTATAAAATAGCTACATAACTGATGTTTCTATTATTGTTATTATTATTATTATTATTATTATTATTATTATTACTATTATTATTTTAATTGTTTTACATTTTGTTCAGGATTTTTATTTCTATAAAAAATATACTTTATTTTAAAGTATATTTCTATCTGGCATGTGTTTATTTCTTTATTTTCTTTTGTGAGAGATTAAGTTAATCTATCACTAAGATATTTTTGCTATCATCTGATGTCTGTACTGCCTGGGGCTCGAGTTTACACACTCTGTAGCCCAAGGCTGAAACAAAGTTAAACACACTGTAAAGGGAATGTTTCCTTTTAAGTCATAGAACTACATTAATTACATTTATCCTCATTTAATATTGATACATTTTAATCACCACTAGGGATAAAGCTTTTATTTAGTGGTTTATCTTTGGGACTGCAGGTATGTCCTTCTAGACAATAAATGTAACTGTCATAATAAGGATAATCCAGGGCAGATGGAAGACCTTTATTTAACATATATACACTACCGGTCAAACGTTTTAGAACACCCCAATTTTTCCAGTTTTTTTTATTGAAACTCAAGCAGTTCAAGTCCAATAAATAGCTTGAAATGGTACAAAGGTAAGTGCTGAACTGTCAGAGATTAAAAAAAAGTGAGGTTACCCTAAACTGAAAAATAATGTACATTTCAGCATTATACAAAATGGCCTTTTTCAGGGAACAAAAAATGGGTTAACAACTTAAAGCTGTTCTGCAGTAATGGAGGTTGATCAAGCCTTGAAAGTTGGTGCTACCAATTCCTATAGGTCTTCCAATTTTTCTTGATTGCTTACAACCCCCTCTGTCTGCATAAAAGTAGTGTTGGAACACACTGTGGTACCATACCCTTGTGAGCATTATTTGAACAGTATTGTTCTGCAGAAAGTATTGTGTTGCTATAAAAATGGCAAAGAAAAATGCAATTAACAATGGAAGAGAGACAGACCATCGTAACACCTAAAAATGTAGGTCTTTCCTATAGAGAAATTGCGAAGAAAATCAAGTTGTCAGTGAGTACAGTTTCCTTCACCATCAAAAGGCACTTAGAAACTGGGGCAAACTCTGACAGGAAGAGGTCTGGCAGACCCAAAGCCACAACAGAATTAGAAGACAAGTTTCTGAGAGTCAACAGCTTGCGTGATAGGCGGCATACAGGACAGCAGCTTCAAGCACAACTTAACAGTGGTCGTAGTAAGCAAGTCTCAGTTTCAACCGTGAAGAGAAGACTTCGAGTTGCAGGTTTGACAGGTTGAGCTGCAGCAAGAAAGCCATTGCTAAGATGTCAGAATAAGAAAAAGAGGCTTGCCTGGGCCATGAAACACCGCCAATGGACTATTGAAGACTGGAAGAAGGTTTTATGGACTGATGAATCAAAATTTGAAATCTTCGGTTTATCACACAGGATTTTTAGTACGCCGTAGAGTAGGCGAAAGGATGGTTCCTCAGCGTGTGACATCAACTGTCAAACATGGAGGAGGAAGCATGATGGTCTGGGCTGTTTTGCTGGATCCAGGGTCGGTGACTTGTACAGAGTGAGAAGCACCCTGAACCAAAACGGCTACCACAGCATTCTACAGCACCATGCAGTACCATCTGGGATGCGCGTAGTTGGTCAGGGGTTCACCCTACAGCAAGATAATGACCCAAAACATAAGTCCAATCTTTGCCAGAACCTTTGGAAAAAAGAACAAGATGGTAGGCTTGAAAACATGGAGTGGCCAGCACAGTCTCCAGATTTAAACCCCATTGAGCTGGTTTGGGATTAACTGGACAAAAGAGTGAAAGCAAAGCAGCCTACATGTGCCACACATTTATGGGAACTTCTGCAACAGAGTTGGTCAGAACTTTCTAAAGAATATTTAATTTCCATTCTAGAAAGAATGCCACGAGTGTGTTCAGCTGTTTTATATGCCAAAGGTATCTACTTTAATGAATCAAACTTTTATAATACATTTTGGTTTATAAATTAATTCCATGATTTATTTTTTTAACTTCAGTTGTTTTTTTGTTCTATGTCTTCATTTCAGAGTACAATAAGACATTAAACTGCATAAATTTCAATAAAAACTGGAAAAATTGGGGTGTTCTAAAACTTTTGACCGGTAGTGTATGTATACAGTACATGTAAAGCACAATGAATATCTTTACTGGCATATCACAGGTTCTTTGGAAGCTGGGGTCAGGGTGCAAGATCAGCCATTGTATGACGCCCCTGGAGCCAATAAGGGCCCAACAGTAGCAGAATGGCAGAGTCCTACTTGGGAGACCACAGCTTTTTTTTCCTAGGCTATCATTGTCCCAGTAGCATTCAGTGTAGTATAAATTAAAACCCACACTTATAGTATAGGCTACTGTAGCTGTAGGTAATTATGTAACACTTTATTATGTTTTCCTAGAATGTCCGCATAGATACTTTCTAGATATTGATGAAAATGATAGATATTTGATAGATGTGATAGATTTTGACAAAATGATAGATATTTTTTTTAAATAAAGTAATAAAGTAATATTTTGTTAATTTTGTTCCATTTAAAGCTTTGCTATACTCTTCCTGAAAAAAAATCCAGTACATAAATCATTCATGTACTTGAAGAATGTTCATATATGCAGGTATTTGTGCACAGAACACACACACACACACACACACACACACACACACACACACACACACACACACACGTAGTATACCAGACTGGGAGAATGTGGTAGCACCCCTGAGGATTCTTATCACAATTGGTTTACAGCATTGGTTCCAGCCCACTGCCGTCTGTAAGCGTTAAGATAATAAAATGCCCTGCCATTTGCACTAAGGGAGGACGTGAACTGTCAAGATAGGGCAGCACCATAATGCTCTGCAGTATTTGTGTAAGCAGAGCTGGAACAAGTGAATATGAAAAAGGAGGAAAAGGCAGATGGGCTGCACTTCACTCATTTATTTTCTTCTGTTCTCTCCCTGTGGCTGCAGATAGCAGGGACGTTTTAATGCTGCATCACTGATGCTCAAAGAGAATGGTTTAAAACTAGAAGTTTAATGGCACACAGTGCTTTACACCTACATCAGGTTGTAAAGCAAGCGGTAAAAATGAAGCTGTAAAAAATGAGCTGTAAAAAGGCAGAATGTAAAAAATCAAGCTATAAAAAAATGAAGCTGTAAAAAAAGGCAGACTGTAACAAATCAAACTGTAAAAAAATGAAGTTGCAAAAAATTTTGCTGTAAAAAAAATCAAGTTATGAATAAATCAAGCTGTAAAAAATCAAGCTCTAAAAAATGAGCTGTATAAAGGCATTATGTAAAAAATCAAGCTGTGAAAAGGCAGGCTGTAAAAAACAAGTTGTGAAAATTAAGCTGTAAGAAAAACAAGCTACAAAAATATTAGCTGTAAAAAAATCAAGCTGTGAAAAATCAAGCCGTAAAAAGGCAGGCTGTAAAAAATCAAGCTGTGAAAAATCAAGTCATAAAAAGGCAGGCTGTAAAAAATCAAGCTGTGAAAAATCAAGCTGTGAAAAATCAAGTCATAAAAAGGCAGGCTGTAAAAAATCAAGCTGTGAAAAATCAAGTCATAAAAAGGCAGGCTGTAAAAAAATCAAGCTGTAAGAAAAGAACAAGCTGCAAAAATTGAGCTGTAAAAAAATCAAGCCGTAAAAAGGCAGGCTGTAAAAAATTGCTGTAAAAGAATGAGCTGTAAAAGAATCAAGCTGTAAAAAAGAGCTGTAAAAATGAGCTGTAAAAGAATCAAGCTGTAAAAATGTAAAAATTTCTACAAACATAGTCTTGTAAGAAGCCTTCTCAGAAGAGTGGATGTTATTATAGATGAAAAAAAACACATAGAGGTCACTCTATTTTAATCTATTTGTTTTTTTTAAAACAGGATGTCCAACAAGCTTAAGCTCCGGTGTCCAAGTACTTCTGGCTATATTTGGTACTTTACACAATCTTAAAGCAGCTTCAGCTTTGCAGTGTGAAAATGTAATCATTACTGTGAATAATAAAGTGCCACAGGTGCTCTTCACTACAGAAGATGGAGAAAAAAGAGAAGGAGACTTGCTCAAGATCCAATTACATCTCATGCTGAAAGCCGTGGCATGCCAGGCACTATGGTAAGACTTTGAAACGCCACACTGCCAGGCTTATGAGGTCGGAGGGCAGCTGTGGTCAAAGGCACTTCAGAAACACTATCTCTTTAGAGGATAAAAAGTGTCACGGCGATCGGCGATACATTTTTAATC
The DNA here is from genome assembly GCF_030014385.1 of Trichomycterus rosablanca. Classification (NCBI taxonomy): domain Eukaryota; kingdom Metazoa; phylum Chordata; class Actinopteri; order Siluriformes; family Trichomycteridae; genus Trichomycterus; species Trichomycterus rosablanca. Next base: position 78,413,889 of record NC_085988.1, read on the forward strand.
TTGTTAGCACCTGTGTGAAGTGACCTTTACCGTGGCTAGACACTTTGCAGCTTGGCTCTATTGTGTGTGTTTTTTTCTATGCTAAAAATGAAGCAGAGTATGAAATATATAAACCACAGACTGTTATATTTCTATATTTAATCCCTGGTGGCAAAACTATGCTTTAATGGTGAAGAAAATTTTCAGCATTTCAGTACAGGTATTGTAGTGTAGCTGGATAGTTGAACCCTTGAAGGTCTGATAATTGGAAATGTTAGCTTTAGCAGCTAAGGTGTAGAGCTAAATCTGGGTACAATCAAAAGCCTGAACAGAAAAAGCTGTAAGCAATTGTAGATTTCATTATGTTTAGCTAAATTGTACTGCTAATTGTTAATACAAATATATATATATATACAGTGGGGCCAAAAAGTATTTAGTCAGCCACTGATTGTGCAAGTTCTCCTACTTAGAAAGATGAGAGAGGTCTGTAATTTTCATCATAGGTACACTTCAACTATGAGAGACAAAATGAGAAAAAAAAATCCAGGAAATCACATTGTAGGATTTTTAAAGAATTTATTTGTACATTATGGTGGAAAATAAGTATTTGGTCAATAATAAAAGTTCAACTCAATACTTTGTAACATAACCTTTGTTGGCAATGACAGAGGTCAAACATTTCCTGTAAGTCTTCACCAGGTTTGCACACACTGTAGCTGGTATTTTGGCCCATTCCTCCATGCAGATCTCCTCTAGAGCAGTGATGTTTTGGGGCTGTCGCTGGGCAACACGGACTTTCAACTCCCTACACAAATTTTCTATGGGGTTGAGGTCTGGAGACTGGCTAGGCCACTCCAGGACCTTGAAATGCTTTTTACGGAGCCACTCCTTCGTTGCCCGAGCGGTGTGTTTGGGATCATTGTCATGCTGGAAGACCCAGCCACGTTCCATCTTCAATGCTCTCACTGATGGAAGGAGGTTTTGGCTTAAAATCTCACGATACATGGCCCCGTTCACTCTTCCCTTAACACGGATCAGTCGTCCTGTCCCCTTTGCAGAAAAACAGCCCCAAAGCATGATGTTTCCACCCTCATGCTTCACAGTAGTTATGGTGTGCAACTCGGCAGTCTTCTTCCTCCAAACACGACGAGTTGAGTTTTTACCAAAAAGTTCCATTTTGGTTTCATCTGACCACATGATATTTTCCCAATCCTCTTCTGGATCATCCATATGCTCTCTGGCAAACTTCAGACGGGCCTGGACATGTACTGGCTTAAGCAGGGGGACACGCCTGGCAATGCAGGATTTGAGTCCCTCTCGGCGTAGTGTGTTACTGATGGTAACCTTTGTTACTTTGGTCCCAGCTCTCTGCAGGTCATTCATCAGGTCCCTCCGTGTAGTTCTGGGATTTTTGCTCACCGTTCTCATGATCATTTTGACCCCACGGGATGAGATCTTGCGTGGGGCCCCAGATCGAGGGAGATTATCAATGGTCCATTTTCTTACAATTGCTCCCACAGTGGATTTATTCACACCAACCTGCTTGCCTATTGTAGATTCACTCTTCCCAGCCTGGTGCAGGTCTACAATTTTCTTCCTGGTGTCCTTCGACAGCTCTTTGGTCTTGGCCATGGTTGAGTTTGGAGTCTGACTGTTTGAGGCTGTGGACAGGTGTCTTTTATACAGATAACGAGGTCAAACAGGTGCCATTAATACAGGTAACAAGTGGAGGACAGAAGAGCTTCTAAAAGAAGAAGTTACAGGTCTGTGAGAGCCAGAAATCTTGCTTGTTTGTGGGTGACCAAATACTTATTTTGCACCATAATGTACAAATAAATTCTTTAAAAATCCTACAATGTGATTTCCTGGATTTTTTTTTCTCATTTTGTCTCTCATAGTTGAAGTGTACCTATGATGAAAATTACAGACTCTCTCATCTATCTAAGTAGGAGAACTTGCACATTCAGTGGCTGACTAAATACTTTTTGGCCCCACTGTATATATATATAAAAACACTCACTGTCCATTTTATCAGCTCCACTTACCATATAGGAGCACTTTGTCGTTCTATAATTATAGAATGTAGTCCATCTGTTTCTCTGCATGCTTTGTTAGCCCCCTTTCATGCTGTTCTTTAATGGTCAGGACCCCCACAGGACCACTTCAGAGCAGGTATTATTTAGGTGGTGGATCATTCTCAGCACTGCAGTGACACTGACATGGTGGAGGTGTGTTAGTGGGTGTTGTGCTGGTATGAGTGGATCAGACACCACAGCGCTGCTGGAGTTTTTAAATACCGTGTCCACTCGCTGTCCACTCTATTAGACACACCTACCTAGTTGATCCACCTTGTAGATGTAAAGTCAGAGACGATCGCTCATCTATTGCTGCTGTTTGAGTTGGTCATCTTCTAGACCTTCATCAGTGATCACAGGACGCTGCCCATGGGGCGCTGTTGGCTGGATATATTTGTGGTTGGTGGACTGTTCTCAGTCCAGCAGTGACAGTGAGGAACTCCATCAGCATTGATGTGTCTGATCCACGCATACCAGCACAACACACACAAACACACCACCACCATGTCAGTGTCACTGCAGTGCTGAGAATGACCCACCACCTAAATAATACCTGCTCTGTAGTGGTCCTGTGGGGGTCCTGACCATTGAAAAACAGCATGAAAGGGGGCTAGCAAAGCATGTAGAGAAACAGATGGACTACAGTCAGTAATTGTAGAACTACAAGGTGCTTCTGTATGGAAGATGGAGCTGATAAAATGGACAGTGAGTGTAGAAACAAGGAGGTCGTTTTAATGGTATTGCTGATCAGTAAATATATATACAGTATATATATATATATATATATATATATATATATATATATATATATATATATATATATATATATATATATATATATATATTAGGGCTGTCAAACGATTAAAAATTTTAATCGCGATTAATCTCAGAATTTCATATAGTTAATCGCGATTAATCGCATTAAAAAAAATCTGTGTAAATTTTATAGAAAACAAGGATTTTTATGTGAAATGTTACAATTAAAATGGTGAACACATTTTATGCTAAATGTACTGATGTTAAAAACTGCTGGGACAAGAGAAAACTGTAAGGGAGTTTTATTCACTCACATACTAGGCAGTAAATGTCAGATTGTAGTTTAGAATTTCTCCATCAGCAAACATTGTAGATCAGCGGTGCTTTAGGTGGGATAAGGCGTAGTTATTGTAACAGACTTTTCTGTGGTTGAATTGTGACAATGGTTTGATGGCCGTTTCTACACGAAGTGAGTGTGTTTTGACCCTTTGGGGCTTCCATAGTGCATGGACTAACGTGCTTGACTCAGCTTTCCGGTATTTGGTACCTTAACAGAATAAGTTAATAAAAGTGTTCTGCTCCCGACAACTTGTGAATATAGCGTGTATTTATTTCTTTATAAGTGCATCACTACAACGCTCGGTTACATTATGTTAACAAACCGCAAATGAAAAACGGTGGCAAGTCCGTTTTTCATTTGCGGTTTGTTAACATAATGTAACCGAGCGTTGTAGTTCTACCAGTCAAGTCTCAACATTAACTAGAATTTGCGTTAACGGCACTATTATTTTTAATCGCGTTAAATTGAAATCGCGTTAATGCGTTATTATCGCGTTAACTTCGACAGCCCTAATATATATATACAGTGTATCACAGAAGTGAGTACACCCCTCACATTTCTGCAGATATTTAAGTATATCTTTTCATGGGACAACACTGACAAAATGACACTTTGACACAATGAAAAGTAGTCTGTGTGCAGCTTATATAACAGTGTAAATTTATTCTTCCCTCAAAATAACTCAATATACAGCCATTAATGTCTAAACCACCGGCAACAAAAGTGAGTACACCCCTAAGAGACTACACCCCTAAATGTCCAAATTGAGCACTGCTTGTCATTTTCCCTCCAAAATGTCATGTGATTTGTTAGTGTTACTAGGTCTCAGGTGTGCATAGGGAGCAGGTGTGTTCAATTTAGTAGTACAGCTCTCACACTCTCTCATACTGGTCACTGAAAGTTCCAACATGGCACCTCATGGCAAAGAACTCTCTGAGGATCTTAAAAGACGAATTGTTGCGCTACATGAAGATGGCCAAGGCTTCAAGAAGATTGCCAACACCCTGAAACTGAGCTGCAGCACAGTGGCCAAGATCATCCAGCGTTTTAAAAGAGCAGGGTCCACTCAGAACAGACCTCGCGTTGGTCGTCCAAAGAAGCTGAGTGCACGTGCTCAGCGTCACATCCAACTGCTGTCTTTGAAAGATAGGCGCAGGAGTGCTGTCAGCATTGCTGCAGAGATTGAAAAGGTGGGGGGTCAGCCTGTCAGTGCTCAGACCATACGCCGCACACTACATCAAATTGGTCTGCATGGCTGTCACCCCAGAAGGAAGCCTCTTCTGAAGTCTCTACACAAGAAAGCCCTCAAACAGTTTGCTGAAGACATGTCAACAAAGGACATGGATTACTGGAACCATGTCCTATGGTCTGATGAGACCAAGATTAATTTGTTTGGTTCAGATGGTCTCAAGCATGTGTGGCGGCAATCAGGTGAGGAGTACAAAGATAAGTGTGTCATGCCTACAGTCAAGCATGGTGGTGGGAATGCCATGGTCTGGGGCTGCATGAGTGCAGCAGGTGTTGGGGAGTTACATTTCATTGAGGGACACATGAACTCCAATATGTACTGTGAAATACTGAAGCAGAGCATGATCCCCTCCCTCCGGAATCTGGGTCGCAGGGCAGTGTTCCAGCATGATAATGACCCCAAACACACCTCTAAGACGACCACTGCTTTATTGAAGAGGCTGAGGGTAAAGGTGATGGACTGGCCAAGCATGTCTCCAGACCTAAACCCAATAGAACATCTTTGGGGCATCCTCAAGCGGAAGGTGGAGGAGCGCAAAGTCTCGAATATCCGCCAGCTCCGTGATGTCATCATGGAGGAGTGGAAAAGCATTCCAGTGGCAACCTGTGAAGCTCTGGTAAACTCCATGCCCAGGAGAGTTAAGGCAGTTCTGGGAAATAATGGTGGCCACACAAAATATTGACACTTCAGCAACTTTCACTAAGGGGTGTACTCACTTTTGTTGCCGGTGGTTTAGACATTAATGGCTGTATATTGAGTTATTTTGAGGGAAGAATAAATTTACACTGTTATATAAGCTGCACACAGACTACTTTTCATTGTGTCAAAGTGTCATTTTGTCAGTGTTGTCCCATGAAAAGATATACTTAAATATCTGCAGAAATGTGAGGGGTGTACTCACTTCTGTGATACACTGTATATATATATGTATATGTATGTATATATATATATATATATATATATATATATATATATATATATATATATATATATATATATATATATATATATATATATATATATATATATATATATATATATATATAGCTAGTTCATTCTGGCAACAACCAATAATATAAAAAATAAATCTATATGTTTGTTATGTTCTGTAAGTTTATGGTTTTAAGAGCATAACAGATCTGCCACCGTTATGCCCACAAATTAGCTTTCATAGCGACAGTCTAAAACATTGACTAGCTTATTTTAAATTAACTTCATAGATAAATCTGTTAAAATGAAAGGCCTGAATTACAAAATCTATTGTCATTTATCTTTTTAACATTCGAGTGATCGTACCTCCCTCTCCAGATCTCGTCCAGACCTCTCTGCTCTGCGTGATGAGAGGTTACACAATCAGAACTCACCATTTTTCTTTCTCATTCACTCATGCACACACATCATCCCAGGAGAGCTATCCAGTCTTTGTTGGTGAGATCCCTGAAGTGTTGTTCCACGTCCTTCTCTAAGCCTAATAGCTCCCTGGTGTAAAGGTGTGCCGTATAGCACATATATCAGACATTGACAGGTTCTTGGTCTGTACCTCCACATGCACTGTGCACATTAACATTTAGGAGTGAAATAAATTAACAGACTTCTAAATATAGAACGGGATGTATGGCTTCTTATACAATTTACATTAATAATGCATTAACACTTCTCTATGTTGCTTTTCTTCAAAGAAAATGTAACATGACTGTGAGTTTTGGGACTATGGGAGGTTTAAAGCCCCATGTGTCAACTTGAAATCAATAAAAGTCAATAAAGGAACATTTAAATGTATTTCCCTACAGAGTAATGTACACCAGCGACACGGGTCTTAAATGCTTCATAGCTAATATGAAATGTGTTTGCTAGTTGTTTGATCAATGTAGAACAAACTGTTCTAACAATAAACAATAAAAAGTAGCTTAAATGATCTTATTCAGCCATGAGATTTTCAATATTTTAAAATGCTTTTTTATTAGTAAAAGCATAGTAAAATATTCATCTGTAGCTTAATTTCAATACACATTATTATATCGTCCCAACCTGTCATGCCCACACTAGGTAGTAGACCAGTTGTAAGGAAGGGGGCACAGGTCGACCAAGAACTACACTTAACAGCATTCCTTATGCCTCATTAAACATTACTCGGTGCACTTTTTAGCTTTTAAAAGCCTTCGTTACTGTAGCAGTAAATAGTATACTATAGGGACAAAGTATAGGGACCTCTTCTAATTATTGAATTCAACAGGTGTAATAAATTACTTATATAAAGAAAATTCTATGCTTCCAATTTTGCAGCAACAGTTAATTAAAACACCATACTGTTCCAGCATGACTGTGTCTTTTTTCACAGAGCAAGCTTTGGAATGAACTGGAACATCAACTGGCTTTCTCGACCAGCATCAGTCCCCAGCTATACAAATGCTCTTACATTTACATTTTCAGCATTTAGCAGACACCTTTATCCAAATTACCTTTATCCACCTTTATTTGTTACAGTAGTGTGACAGTATACTGTCTGAGCAGATAAGGGTTAAGGGCCTTGCTCAAGGGCCCAACAGCAGCAACCTGGCAGTGGTGGGGCTTGAACCAGTGACCTTCTGATTACTAGTCCAGAACCTTAACCGCTAGACTACAACTTCTACTCCTTTAAATAAATGGGCACACATTCCCACAGACATACTTCAACATCATGTAAGAAGACTTCTGACAAGAGTGGCTGTTGTTATAGCTGATCACATAAAAGCCACTCTATTTTATTACCATTTGTTTTTTAAATGGATTCAAAAAAATCTTACAATATCTTATTTACTTTACGTCATGTTTTACACTTTGGTTACATTCATGACAGGAACGGTAGTTACTCATTACACAAGATTCATCAGTTCACAAGGTTATATCAAACACAGTCATGGATAATTAAGTGTCTCCAATTCACCTCACTTGCACGTCTTTGGACTGTGGGAGGAAACCGGAGCACCCGGAGGAAACCCACGCGGACACGGGGAGAACATGCAAACTCCAGACAGAAAGGACCCGGACCGCCCACCTGGTGATCGAACCCAGGTGGACCCACTTGGCCACCATGCCTCCCCCAATAAGTTCTATTAATAAAAAAGATACAGATTTTGTTGGACATTCCTTCAAGGTCTAATAAAACCCCGCTCTGTACCACGCAACCTCTGAGCCACTAGTCTCGCTCGACTTGATCCTCCACCCAAAACTCGGAGCATCAAGGCTCTTCTCTGTACTTGCACCCAAGTGGTGGAACGAACTTCCTCTGTCTGTCCGAACATCTGAGTCTCTTGCTGTCTTTAAAAAACTATTAAAAACCTTCATCACCTCTTTACCAAGCACTTAAGCTGACTTGTACTTATTTACTAATGCTCTTATTCATCAAGGAAAACAAAAAAAACACCACTAACTTTGGTTCTAACAGAGTTTTAGCAGATTTGTGGACTGTTGTTTACTTAAACTAGAGTAAGGTAATGCTTACTATGGAAGCACTTCTGTAAGTCGCTCTGGATAAGAGCATCTGCTAAATGCCGAAAATGTAGATGTAGGTACAACAATACATTAAAAATACATTATTTGATGAGTCTAGTATTGAGGAACTCCAGGGGCCTGCACAGAGCGTTGACCCCAACCCCATGAACACCTCTGGGTTCAGGTAGAACAGTGACTGTAGGTCGGGCCTTCTCAGCCAACATTAGTGCCTGACTTAAAAATGTCCTTTTGACATTACAGGTATTATATTTAAATAAATATATATTCAGTTTTATTTCTGGACACAGGTGGAATTAACTCCAGAAAAGCCCAATGTCATGAGATGTCATGATTTGTCCTGTAAACTCATGATCACATTGTGTAGCTACACTCATGGAGTATCAAAGCTGATGGGTGGTATTAATTGTACGGTGGCTCGATGGGTGGCACTGTCACCTTACAGTGACAAGGTCCTGGGTTTGATTTCCTGGTGGAGCGGTCTGTGTCCTTCCTGCGTGGAGTTTGTATGTTCTCTCTGTTTCTGAGTGGGTTTCCTCCCACAGTCTAATCTCTGAACTGGAGATACAAAATTGCTGGTAATGTTGTTTGAAGTTGGACTTGAACTGATGAATCATGTGTAACCTGTTCTTATTTTAATCTCTGGTGGGAAGGATTTTGGTTTTGTTTAGCCAGTATTCTGAAACAATGAAGACTGACTCATACCAAACTACAGAACAAAAAAATAATTAGTTATAGTTTCTGACTAACGTCTCTGAAGGCACCAGTGGAGCTGTTCTGCTCTTACAATTTTACTCTGAAGTTTTTCACCATGAGCTGTTTGTATTGAAGACCAGGCTAAGATTTTAATAGAAGACTGACATATTGCACTGTTACACAATCTGCTTTTGTGTTTACTGAGAATAACCCATGTGGTCTGGCAACTAAACACCTGCTTGGTTAACATAGAACCTGATTATTCATAGGCACATATTCCACCCCCTCAAAAAAAAAACAGAAAAGCCAGCTGTTGTTGGATCAGAATTAAGAATATGATATTAAGTCTCTAAATAATTATCCAAATTCCAAGATGTTTTATTCATTGTGTTAGTTCCTTCTAAGGCATGAGAGAGAAGTGTGATGGAGATGGCTAAGAACATCTTATTAATTCATCTTCAGTCACAGCTTCATCCTGATCAGGGATGGGATGGTTCCAAAGCCTATTTTTGAAGGGGGTTAAGTTGAGAATACACTATGGATGTGGACACTCATATGAACTCACATCTATCGTTGTTGTCATGATGTGGTAAGCACCTTGTAAGATAAATATTAAAGGATGAACCCTACTGATGGAGGCTTAACCAAAACCACAAAAACAAAAGACAGGGCTATAATAACTGATTTAATGGACAAATTAGTAATAAGTAAGTAATAAAGGAATAAATAAAACCAACTGAATAAAAAAAGTGAATAAATAAAATCTAATCAAACTATAAGTCTCAACCAGAAACGTGACTAAGGAATAGAAAAGAAAGGCTGTATTACTGGAGCAAACACTGTACACTATGCGACTGACAGGAAACACGGAAAAGCCTCAGCGAAGAAACAAAATGGGTGCATCTCACAAGCTACTCAGTCCACCAGCAAACCAGTAGCAACAACAACACACAAAAAAAAAACACAGAAAGCAGCCAAGGCATCCCTGGACTAAACTTACAAACAAGGATGTCGTGACTGCTACAACACAGGAATGCCATTGCCAGCAAAAAGACCAGCTATTGATTGTGCTAAAAAAAATGAGTTGCTACTGTGACTTTGTAATTAAAGTTTTAGTTTAAGTTGGTCAAAAAAATTTACAAGATTAAGCACAATAGTTTGAGGGTCTTACAAAAATGTTAAAATGTGTTGTCAACTAAGACGAGAAACTTAGTGCCAATAACTCTTCTAAACTTGCCATAGTAACAAACAGGTAAAATTTCATTATTAAAGTCTGAATTTGCAGAATTATACCTGTAGAAATGTATTCATCAGCAGTCTTCAAATTTCATCAAATGCTTGGTTCTGGTCCTGGTCAGGGTTGCCAATCCATCACAGGTCATGTCTTTGTAGCACTAGGTAGGCTAGCTGCACAATCTGAGTGCAGGTAAATAAGTGTATATATACCATATACACAGGGGCTATTTAACGCACGGGCTTACTTGGGCTTCAGCCCAGGGGCCCCGAATAATTGAGGGCCCCGGATTGGCTGTTTTATTTTTTATTTATTTTGTTAGTTATTTTGGTTAAAAAGAATGGGGAAGCTTACAAACCAATGATTTTGTAAATCATTTACACGTTATTCATATTTCTGACTGCTGATTGGCCAGAAAAACTCTAACGAGCTGCTGTAATTCTGATTGGTGGTTTCAGTTAAGCACTGTGAACGTTAGAGCTAGTATGTGAGTGACATTCAGCTCAGCCAATCAGAATGCAGCACCAGTTTTATACATGCGTGTTTGGACGTTCTGCAGTTAGTTTTGTATATGAGACTCGCGTTATGGTCCCATTGCAGTTCGGGTTCTGGAACTAGGCGGTCTAAAGTGCTGTAACGCTCACTGAAGTCCTGACTAAACAGTTAAAGTGACTCTACCCTGTCGTGTGTTTTTATTCCCACAACTCCACCACTGCACAGCAAAAGACCCGTAGCATCCCCACCGGACAGCGGCTAGACGAGCCGACCCTCTACAGTAGCAAGTGCTAGCGGTAAAGTGCCGCGATAGTGAAAGTAAAAACAAGACAATATTTTCGTTAAGTAAAATATAAAAATAACTAAAGGACAATGAAATATCAGAATACATGTAATCACAATACACAGTGAGTGCACAGCAAGGGATTTGGGGAATCTGTGTAAGCTGCTTTACGTTACTAGACCTATATATATATATATATATACAGTATATATATATATATAGAGGGGGGCCCAAAATTATTTTTTGCACTGGGGCCCATGAGCTCCTAGTTACGCCACTGAACTCTGTTGTCTTGCGTTGTGTAATGATTTTATGAAAACTATACGTGGGGGCCCACAACCAGCCGTAGCCCCTGGACCCAGAGGCAGGTTATATCGCCTCTGCGTATACAGGGTGAGTCAAAATTATGTTAACACTTGAATGGCGGAAACCATTTATTCACAAAACATACTTCACAAGATGATTTAAAAGCAGAACTGTTCATCAATATTATAATTTTCTCCCGACTTGTCTGTTCCTGAGAATTAAAGAGTGAAAGGAACAATACAGATGACTGTACAAATATTATGTATGAAAGTGGATTTTATTGTCTTTGTGTTGGCTGAATTAACAGGCTGTGACTAAAATATTTGATGGGATGAGTGAGGCGAACAGAGACGGGCTCCTGTAGCAAAGAGATGAAAAATGTTGTGAATGCTTGATGATGACGTTATAATTGATTTGCTTTCTCTTTTCATTCAGCCATTGTTTTGGCAGATGATCAAGTACATGGTCTGACTTTGGTTGAGTAAACATAAAATGCAGCTTTTAAATGATATTTTCATTTATTAAAGATAGCGATTTATTTAAACTTATTTTACCCATATGAAAAAAGTAATTGCCCCCCTAAATCCAATTACTGTTTGCAACTCTTGGCAGTAAAAGCTGCAATCAAATGTTTATGATAACTTGCGATGAATCTTTCACATTGCTGCAGTTGAATTTTGAATACAATTTAAGCAATTAAGGGTTTTGAACATAATTTAAGCAAATAAGGGCCCTGGGTTAAGGGCCTTACATAGGGACCCAGAAGTGGCAAGCTGATGATGGCAACCTTCTGATTACTAGTAGAAATAGTACAACCTCAGATTAATTGTTGTAGGTGTACAGTTAGAAACAAAAGCTGTTTTCTTTTTTCAATGTGTGTGTTAATCTTCCTCCAGTCTTTGAGCAGTGGACACTGTTCGCTTTATGCACTATATGGCCAAAGGTATTTGGACACCTGATCATCAGCTTGTTAAGCAACCCATTTCAAAAAACAAATAGTATTAATATAGAGTGTCCTCTATGTAATCATTTCAGCTATAACAACAGCTCCTCATCTGAGAAGGCTTCTCACAAGATGTTGAAGTATGTCTGTGGGAAGTTGTGCCCAAACAGTTAAAAGAGCATGTGTTTGTCTGGTCATAATTTGATGTTCTAGTCCATCCCAAAGCTGTTCAGTGGGGCTAAGGTCAGGGCTCTGTGCAGGCCACTGGAGTTTCTTTAAACTGAGCTTTTCTTCATGTCTTTATGAGCTTACTTTGTGCACAGGGGTGCAGTAATGCTGAACAGAAAAGAGCCTTCCCTAAACTGTTGCTGCAAAGTTGCAACCATAAAATTTGATTTATACTTGTATAATCGATTTATTACCCCTGTTAGTAAATGTTGTGGTGAAAACACATGAAATTGGAATAGGTGTCCCAATACAATGTCCATATAGTGTATTTTGGTTGATTTACGTTTACATTTTCGGCATTTAGCAGATGCTTTTATCCAAAGCAACTTACAGTACAGTGACAGTATACAGTCTAAGCAATTAAGGGCCTTGCTCAAGGACCCAACAGTGGCAACCTGGCAAGCTGGTGGGGCTTGAACCAGCAACCTTTGGATTACTAGTCCAGTACCTTAACCACTAGGCTACAACTGCCTAGTGGTTGATGCACTCTGCTTCTCTCAGCATTGAAATTAGGGTGTTTTAAAAAAAAAAAAAAAAAAAAAAACCTACAACACTACTGCACATGATAAACACTCATACCAGTGCAACACATGCTGCCATGTTAGTAGCATTGTCTACCACCCATAAAACATCTGGTCAGTGGGGGTCCTATGGGGGTTTTTTGATTGACAAATGGGGTAAAGTGAGGTTACAAAGTATACAGAGCAACAGATGAGTTACATTCAGTTACTCAGTAACTCACAAACATTAACTGTATGAAAGGTGTAGATTATAAAATAATTAAAGAATGTAGGTACTAGGTAAGTGTACCTAATAAAGTGGTCAGTGTTGTGTGTGCTTTATATACGTAATACATTATAATAGGATTATATTTTAGCAAAATGTCTCTTAGTAGTAGCTAAGCTTGGGATTTAGTTTGTGCCTTCCTTTGTTAAAACTTTCTGTTAGAAAATGTGTGCGGTGTATATTGTGTGTTTGTTTGTGTCAGCTTTATATTCTCAATTAAACCGCCTCATCCCTCCATCACTCTTCCTGTAGCTAATTAAAAGCTGGAAGCCTGTTTATTTCCTGTGTTGTCAAACAACCCGGCAGCTTAAAAGCTGTTCTGCAGACTCATTGTATATGGATAAAAATGGAGCTCAGCAAACTCACGGTTCTGGTGTATTTAAGGTTTCTGACACCAAACAAGATTTGTGCCCATTACCGCTGCCGCTGGAAATTGCTTCCCTAGTGGCACAGAGCCAGGGTGCAAATAAATGATGGTCAGGCTCGGCTGAACTTGAAATAAAGGCTTGTATGGTTCTGCTGGGTCGATGTGGCTTTTTCTACGGCTGCCCGCGTGCGTCCTCAATCATTGCTTGACTTCGCATCAATTCTCTTTTCTTTGCCCACTGTGAGGTGCTTATTCTCACAGCAGATTACATAATCGCTTTGCTCTCCAGGCAGAAAGGATATTAGACACAGTTTTGAAGACTTGTATAGGAAGAGATGTCAAAGATAATGAGTGCCAAGTTTGGAGTTTACCAACAGATATCATGGGGATTTATTTGTAGCTGTCACGTAGCACTCTTCTTGTTTATGAGTCTATACTGCCAAAAAACTAGCCTGCAGTGACTCATGTGTGAGCCTGTCAACCATAACATTAAAACCACCTCTTTGTTTCTACACACAATGTCCAATTTATCAGCTCCACTTACCATATAGAAGCACTTTGTAGTTCTGCAATTACTGACTGTAGTCAATCTGTTTCTCTGCATGCTTTGTTAGCCCCCTTTCATGCTGTTCTTCAATGGTCAGGACTCTCCCAGGACCACCACAGAGCAGGTATTATTTAGGTGGTGGATGATTCTCAGCACTGCAGTGACACTGACATGGTGGTGGTGTGTTAGTGTGTGTTGTGCTGGTATGAGTGGATCAGACACAGCAATGCTGATGGAGTTTTTAAACACCTCACTGTCACTGCTGGACTAAGAATAGGCCACCAACCCAAAATATCCAGCCAGCAGCGCCCTGTGGGCAGCTTCCTGTGACCACTGATGAAGGTCTAGAAGATGACCAACGATTTTAAATACCGTGTCCACTCACTGTCCACTCTATTAGACACTCCAACCTAGTAGGTCCACCCTGTAGATGTAAAGTCAGAGACGATCGCTCATCTGTTGCTGCTGTTTGAGTTGGTCATCTTCTAGACCTTCATCAGTGGTCACAGGAAGCTGCCCACGGGGCGCTGCTGGCTGGATATTTTGGGTTGGTGGCCTATTCTTAGTCCAGCAGTGACAGTGAGGTGTTTAAAAACTCCATCAGCATTGCTGTGTCTGATCCACTCATACCAGCACAACACACACTAACACACCACCACCATGTCAGTGTCACTGCAGTGCTGAGAATGATTCATCAGCCAAATAATACCTGCTCTGTAGTGGTCCTGATCATTGAAGAACAGCATGAAAAGGGCTAACAAAGCATGCAGAGAAACAGATGGGAGAACTAATTGTAATTGTAGAACTACAAACTGGAGCTGATAAAATAGACAATGTGTGTAGAAACAAGAAGGTGGTTTTAATGTTATGGCTGATCAGTATACTATATATGGTGCATCTGGTGGTGTGGGTACTGCAGAGAAACACGGAACTTGGATGTAGACTTTTTTGTGAGGGTAGCAGTGACTCTAGTATCAGACTAATAATTAAAAGTTTGGGGGTTCCAGCACTGCCAAGCTGACACCCTACAGTCCCTAAGCAAGGGAATGCTAACTGCAAATGTCGCTAATTTCCTCTAGGTATTATGGTTGCACCACACAAAAGGGGAACTATGAAAGTGTATGTATTTCTACTAGTTGTGGGTAAATAAGTAAATATGTGAGTTTATTGGTGCGTTTTCAAGGTGTGTTCATCCCTTGAGTGCTGGACTCGCCCTGACTAAGATAAAGCAGTGTGATTTTTACCTTTTAGCCAGTGTTTTTTTAATGAGCTCCAGACCCACTGTGACAAATTCATAGTGGTTAAAAACGCAACCTACCTACAAACACTGTGTACAGAAATACACCCAGGACAGGGTGCCAGTAGATCAATAAATGTCAATTACCTATCTATTACCTATTCTCTAACTCATTCACTTACATCAAATGAAAGGATTAAGCAGTCAATCTAGCTTCAATCTAGCAAAGTACCAATATGCCACCCTGTTACCAATTATTCATTCATTCATTCATTGTCTGTTTTGCCACCGCTTTTACATTCAGTGTCACGATGGACTCACTGGGAAAAACGCAGGAAGCACCCCAGACAGGTCACCAGTCCATCACAATGGCAGACACACAAACATTCACATACACACACACATTCAGGACAGTTTTTAGTACTCTCAGTTGGCCTGGTTGTTGGTGTTATATATTGATGGAGGTAAAAAGTGCTTTACTGGTACAAATTCTTCTTTAGCTGTTCAGTAGTGTTGAGATTTGGTCACTCTAAAAACTATAGCACATTAATAACATCATTTTCATACTTATCAAACCTTTCATTGATCCTTCAGTCTGGAAGAGACAGCTCTTTTAAAAATAGAAAGTTCCATCATATTAAATATTTAGTTTGTCAGAATAACTTTTATTCTTTGCACAAAGGGACTCCCCCACAGCATATCAGACTTCTACTGTAGAGGTTTTGAATACCACTCATTTACTGTCTATGCCACTTAGATCTTTTTTTCTTGTCATTCTGATGCACAGTTGTCAACGGGGTCTGTTTATCAGTTCCATATACAGTGTATCACAAAAGTGAGTACACCCCTCACATTTCTGCAAATATTTCATTATATCTTTTCATGGGACAACACTATAGACATGAAACTTGGATATAACTTAGAGTAGTCAGTGTACAGCTTGTATAGCAGTGTAGATTTACTGTCTTCTGAAAATAACTCAACACACAGCCATTAATGTCTAAATAGCTGGCAACATAAGTGAGTACACCCCACAGTGAACATGTCCAAATTGTGCCCAAATGTGTCGTTGTCCCTCCCTGGTGTCATGTGTCAAGGTCCCAGGTGTAAATGGGGAGCAGGGCTGTTTAATTTGGTATTTTGGGTACAATTCTCTCATACTGGCCACTGGATATTCAACATGGCACCTCATGGCAAAGAACTCTCTGAGGATGTGAGAAATAGAATTGTTGCTCTCCACAAAGATGGCCTGGGCTATAAGAAGATTGCTAACACCCTGAAACTGAGCTACAGCATGGTGGCCAAGGTCATACAGCAGTTTTCCAGGACAGGTTCCACTCGGAACAGGCTTCGCCAGGGTCGACCAAAGAAGTCGAGTCCACGTGTTCGGCGTCATATCCAGAGGTTGGCTTTAAAAAATAGACACATGAGTGCTGCCAGCATTGCTGCAGAGGTTGAAGACGTGGGAGGTCAGCCTGTCAGTGCTCAGACCATACGCCGCACACTGCATCAACTCGGTCTGCATGGTCGTCATCCCAGAAGGAAGCTGACGCACAAGAAAGCCCGCAAACAGTTTGCTGAAGACAAGCAGTCCAAGAACATGGATTACTGGAATGCCCTGTGGTCTGACGAGACCAAGATAAACTTGTTTGGCTCAGATGGTGTCCAGCATGTGTGGCGGCGCCCTGGTGAGAAGTACCAAGACAACTGTATCTTGCCTACAGTCAAGCATGGTGGTGGTAGCATCATGGTCTTGGGCTGCATGAGTGTTGCTGGCACTGGGGAGCTGCGGTTCATTGAGGGAAACATGAATTCCAACATGTACTGTGACATTCTGAAACAGAGCATGATCCCCTCCCTTCGAAAACTGGGCCTCATGGCAGTTTTCCAACAGGATAACGACCCCAAACACAACCTCCAAGATGACAACTGCCTTGCTGAGGAAGCTGAAGGCAAAGGTGATGGACTAAACCCAATTGAGCACCTGTGGCGCATCCTCAAGTGGAAGGTGGAGGAGTTCAAGGTGTCTAACATCCACCAGCTCCGTGATGTCATCATGGAGGAGTGGAAGAGGATTCCAGTAGCAACCTGTGCAGCTCTGGTGAATTCCATGCCCAGGAGGGTTAAGGCAGTGCTGGATAATAATGGTGGTCACACAAAATATTGACACTTTGGGCACAATTTGGACATGTTCACTGTGGGGTGTACTCACTTATGTTGCCAGCCATTTAGACATTAATGGCTGTGTGTTGAGTTATTTTCAGAAGACAGTAAATCTACACTGCTATACAAGTTGTACACTGACTACTCTAAGTTATATCCAAGTTTTATTTCTATAGTGTTGTCCCATGAAAAGATATAATGAAATATTTGCAGAAATGTGAGGGGTGTACTCACTTTTGTGATACACTGTATGTCACAAATTCGTATTGAGTGATGTTAACAGCTTAATCATATCAAGCAGAACACCTGCTCTAAACATCTGCACTCATGTTATTCCTCCACGTGGTTAAGTCTTATTTCATGTACACGCAGTACGTGATTAATACATGTACATTCATGGATACAGGATGATGGAAACAGTTTAGAATTGAGAATTTGGTCCATATTGACATAAATTGTCTGCTGCATGCAATGATTCTCCTGTCTTACTGAAAGATCCCTGAAATGTGCTCTGTTGTATTCAGATCTGCTAACTGGAGAGGGCTCTGAAAAACATTGAAATTACTGACATATTTAAGAAACAATACCCAGACAGACTGTGGTATACAAATAATTCTAAATTAGTATTAATTCCAACCATTGCGTATCCAGGTTTGGTCCTAGAGTTTATGCTGTTTGCTTGAATACGAGACCCAAGCATCTGTATGCAGAAACACTAATAAAGATTAATTAGATCTAATTAGGCTTATTTTTTTTAATTATTATTTTTAATAAACCCAGGACCTTCTTGCTGTGAGGCGACAGTGCTACCCACTTAGCCACCGTGCCACCCACTCAATATTGAAAAGTTGTCTCTAAATACCTGTAATTATCAAATATCATTTACATTTTTGGTAGTTAGCAGACGCTTTCATCCAAAGCGACTTACAACTGTGACAGTATACAATCTAAGCAATTGAGAGTTAATGGCCTTGCTCAAAGGCCCAACAGTTGCAACCTGGCAGAGGTGAGGCTTGACCCAGCAACCTTCTGATTACTAGTCCAGTACCTTAACCACTAGGCTACAACTGCCTATCTCTTTGGTCTAATCAGCCTATTACTCAAAAGCATCCCGTGTAGGCAACGATCATCAATCTGATGAAGCTTGAAAGGAAAAGCGCCTTCTGTAATGGCCTGGTCGTCAGAAAAAAACTAAATTTCTTATTGTTTTTCATTGTCTTGTTATGCTGAGTAAAGTAAGTTTATTGTTGTTGCTATTATGGCCCTTGCTGGAAGTTACAGTGTCTACTATGTGTGATACTGGGCTCTGTGAGATCCCGCCTATAAAAGATAAAAAGCGGGAACACAAAATGCGGTCACCCTTGATCAGGCTACAGAAAGGATTTTAAATGTATTAATTTTTATGTAATGTGTCTCTAGCTTCAGTCTTTTCTCAAAAACTCAGATCACAAAGCTGTGAATATGCAGCCGTCCCTATATTTACTCAGCATAACAAGACAGTGAAAAACAATAAGAAATTTTGTTTATTTCTGACGACCAGGCCATTACAGAAGGCGCTTTTCCTTTCAAGCTTCATCAGATTGATGATCGTTGCCTACACGGGATGCTTTTGATTAATAGGCTGATTAGACCAAAGAGATGCCAAACACCTCTGCTCTGGCAGTAATAAATCTGCTGCGAGGTTTTCCACATCTCTGCAGAAGAGAAAATGAGTTCGCTAAAGCCTCTTTAATATACTCATCTGCTTCCGTGCACAGGCACCGCTGCTGGTTACTGAAATAGATTTGAAAGAAAATGAGGAATTACCAGTGGCCATGATTAGGTAAGGTCCATAACCCAAGGAGGAGTTCACGACCATAAAGAGTGATCTGAACCTATTGATTATGCTTCTGGCCAAAACTGCTTGGCACAGGAAGAAATGAAGTATCTCTACGATTCTCTTGGTTGTACCTGTGGGAGCAATAGGAATCAGAGCTACCATTGTTGATTGTACACATGCCAGGCGACACTGAGTACACTTGTTTTGGGCACAATTATGCTGCATGCTATAAATAAAATTAGTGTGAGGAGAAGTTACATGTGTTATACAACCCCAAATCAGAAAAAGTTGAGACAGCATGGAAAATGCAAATAATAAAATGAGTTCCTTACATTTACTTTGACTTTTATTTGATGTCAGACAGGATGAACCCGAGATATTTCATGTTTTATCTGCTCAACTTCATTTAATTTGTTAATAAACATCCATTCCTGCATTTCAGGCCTGCAACACGTTCCAAAAAAAGTTGGGACAGTAAAGCATTAACCACTTTGTAATGTCACCATTCCTTTTCACCACACTTAAAAGATGTTTTGGGACAGAGGATACCAAGTGATTTAATGGTTCTGCTTTTATTTTGTCTCATTCTTCCTACAAACACGTCTTAAGACGCAACAGTGCAACAGTATGGGGAATTTTTGGTGTCATATTTTTTGTTTCGAAATTCTCCACACATTCTCTATTGGAGACAGGTCAGGACTGCAGGCAGGCCAGTCCAGTACCCGTACCCTCTTCTTCTGCAGCCATGCCTTTGAAAAATGCATGGACGTCCCTGGTAAAGACAACGTCTTGAAGGCAGCACATGTTGCTCTAAGATCTCAATGTACTTTTCTGCATTAATGCTGCCAACACAGAAGTGTAAATGACCTTTGCCAAGCGCACTGACACAGCCCCATACCATGACAGACCCTGGCTTTTGGACTTGTTGCTGATAACAGTCTGGATGGTCTTTTTCGTCTTTGGTCCGGAGCACATAGCATCCATTTTTTCCAAAAAAAGACCTGGAATGGTGATTCATCTGACCACAGTACATGTTTCCACTGTGTGATGGTCCATCCTAGATGCCTCCGAGCCCAGAGAAGTTGACGCCACTTCTGGACATGGTTAACTTAAGGCTTCTTTTTTGCACACCAAAGTTTTAAGTAGTATTTGTGCATGTAACTCTGTATTGTAGTGCTTGACAAAGGTTTGCCAAAGTAATTCCTCACCCATGTGGTTATATCAGCTATTGTTGAGTGGCGGTTCTTGATGCAGTGCCGTCTGAGGGATCGAAGATCACAGGTGTTCAGCTTAAGCTTGTGACCTTGGCCTTTACGCACTGAAATTCCTTCAGATTTCTTGAATCATTTAATGATATTATGCACTGTAGAGGGAGACTAATAATCATTTTCTCACACACTTGTTGACAGACTGAAGATCCTCTGATCATCTTTGTTCATCAAAGACTCAGCCTTTCCTGGATGCTGCTTTTGTACCAAACCATGATTACAATCGCCTGTTGACATCACCTGCTTGGAATCACATCATTATTTAGTTTTTTCACCTCATTACTAGCCCTAAATTGCCCCCGTCCCAACTTTGTTGCAGGCCTGAATTGCAGGAATGGATGTTTATTAATAAATGAAATGAAGTTGAACAGACAAAACATGAAATATCTCAGGTTCATCCTGTCTGCAATCAAATAAAAGTCAAAGTAAATGTAAGAAACTCTGTTGGCTTCTTTCCCACATACCTTTGCATAAGATCATTTTTACACTTAGTACACTTGGGCAGTGGTAATCAGAAGATTGCTGGTTCAATCCCCACCACTGCCAAATTGCTACTCTTGGACTCTTGCGCAAAAGGCTCTTAACTTCAATCACTCAAAATGTAGTCAGTCAAGTGCATTATGTTTGCAGGACTGTATTTACACATGCACAGTCCTTTCAAACCACTTTATTCGCCATTGATTAACCATTCGCACAAAGTCCACTTTTATTGTAATGGGATCACCCTCGCCACTGAGGTGCCAGATTTCAGTCTATCTGTGAGCTTGGACCCAAATAACTCTGCAGTATTTCTGCATAGACTTAATTCATGGCTTTTTTTTTGTAACTAAGTTTCAGGTTGCATTTCTAGATGCAGCGGTGGACTGTGTTTGGAGATAAAGGGTTTTTTGAAGAACGCACACATTCAACTGTGGCACATTCACCTGGGGTTTCAAGTCTTGTCCTAATCTGACTGACATTTCTAATGATTCCCTAAAACCTTGTACAATATTATATATGGCTTATTTATTTTATTAGGATTTTAAAATCATGTTTTACACACTTTGGTTACATTCATGGCAGGACAGGTAGTTACTCGTTACACAAGATTCATCAGTTCAAGTTTTAACGTCAAACACAGTCATGGACAATTTTGTGTCTCCAATTCACCTCACTTGAATGTCTTTGGACTGTGGGAGTAAACCGGAGCTCCAGAAGGAAACCCATGCAGACATAGAAAGAACATGTAAACTCCTCACAAAGAGACCCGAACAGCTCCACCTGGGTATCAAACCCAGGACCTTCTTGTTGTGAGGCAACAGTTCTACCCACTGAGCCACCGTGCCGCCCGTTTCTGCATAGATTTATTTCATGTCTTTGTTTTTGTGTAATTGAGTTTCAAGTTGCTTTTCTGGATGCAGCGGTGGACTGTGTTTAGAGATAAAGGTTTTTTTGAAGAACGCACACATTCAACTGTGGCACATTCAGCTGGGGTTTCAAGCGTTGTCCTATACTGACTGAGATTTCTAATGATTCCTTAAATCCTTTACAATATTATGTATGGTATAGGGTGAAAAAGCTTAATTAGTCACCTTGAGAAATTCTATCACAAAGTTTATAAAGTTGTGAGTCCCGACCCATTTTTGCTGGCAAAGCAATCATATTTTACAGCCAATCATGTTACCGTTTCACCTGCTCATTGTGGAATGCTTAACAATGGTGTAACTTTTATTTTTCATTGACACTCCAGCATTGACAGTGAAGTGTTTAGTAATCCCAACAACGCTGCTGCACCTGATGCACTCAGACCAGTACAACACACATTAACATGTCACTATCATGTCAGTGTAGTGCTGAGGATGGTTTACTATTCAAATAAATCACTGGGGGTCATATCAAGGTCATTTTGATAAAAGTATTTAGACTCTTTTTGTATCCTGGATTTGAGTTTAAACTGATTGCCTGCTTACCAATAAATATGAACATAATAATTTTGTTTGCATATCTGTGTAATTGTACTGTTCAGTTATTAAAATGTGTCTAAAATCAGTTAGAGTCTATTTGTTGTGATTTGGATTTGGACATAGTTTGGAAAGGCACACAGCTGGGTTTATAAGGCCCAAAAGGTTACACTGCATGAAATGGAAGAAGCTTGGCACAACCTCTAACCTCCTCAGAGTTGGCTGTCTGGCATTCAGACAAAAAGTGTCTTGGTCAGGAAGGTAAGAAAGAACTCAGTGGCCAACGATGTAGAAATAGGAAAGACTTGGGAAGGGGGGGGGGGGGGGGTGAAGCAGAACAACAAGCAACAAGCACTCTATCTGGAAAAAAACACTGTACACCTGGCTAATACCTAGAGTGAGACATGTGATTACATGTGAGAGACCTGAGGATGGCAGTTCACAAAAGTCGCCATCCAGTCTAATATGAGTTTGCAAACATCTGCAATGAAAAATGGTAAATACTGCCCAAACCCAGTTGTGCAAAGCTTGTGAAAAAATATTTGTATCTTTATTTATTTATTTATTTATTTGAGTTTTTGAATATAATTGCATTTTCAAAAAACTGTAAAAACATGTTTTCACCTTGTCAGTATGGGTAATTATTAGGGCTGTCGAAGTTAACGCGATAATAACGCATTAACGCGACCTCAATTTAACGCGATTAAAAAAATTAGTGCCATTAACGCAAATTCTAGTTCATGTTGACACTTGACTGGTAGAACAAACGTTTTAATGTCGGACTTGCCACCGTTGTTCATTTGCGGTTTGTTAACATAATGTAACCGATCGTGGTAGTGATGCACTTGCATAATAAAGAAATAAATACACGCTATATTCACAAGTTGTCGGGAGCAGAACACTTTATTACACTTAATTAACTTCTTCTTCTGTACCGAATACCGGAAAGCTGAGTCGAGCACGTTAGTTCATGAACTATGGAAGCCCCAAAGGGTCAAAACACACTCACTTCGTGTAGAAACGTCCATCAAACCATCGTCACGATACAACCACAGACAAGTCTGATACAATAACTACGCCTTATCCCACCTAAAGCACCGCTGATCTACAATGTTTGCTGATGGAGAAATTCTAACCTACAATCTGACATTTACTGCCTAGTATGTGAGTGAATAAACAACCTTACAGTTTTCTCTTGTCCCAGCAGTTTTTAACATAAGTACATTTAGCATAAAATGTGTTCACCATTTTAATTGTAACATTTCACTTAAAAATCCTTGTTTTCTATAACATTTACACAGATTTTTTTTAATGCGATTAATCGCGATTAACTATATGAAATTCTGAGATTAATCGCGATTAAAAATTTTAATCGTTTGACAGCCCTAGTAATTATGTGTACATTATTAAGAAAATAGCAATTATATCCTTTTTGCAGGTAATTTATTGTAATACTTCATGATAGAAATGCTGCTCCCTCAGTATGTTGTAAGTTCAGTAAGTATATCATTTTCCTGTTTATTCAGAGTTATTTGCTGGAATGTTTAAAAATGCCCCTAAAATGTGCTTTTTTGACATTAGCCAGTATGTTTTAGGAATAGAGAAATTTACTCTGCGCATCTCAAGGCCTTTTGAAATCTGCAGCGTTTCAGCTAATTTGAAGTGCACCGCTGCATTTATTAGTTCCCTGCTGTCAATGGGCTGCCACTCCACCTTCTATTACTGCATAATTAACCACAATTTAGCATGCAAAATATGCAAAAGTATCTGATTCCTAGTGGTTCTGCACAAAACGCTCTATTACTACTTGAAAATAATCCATGTTTAAAAGATAAAAGGCAGTTTTTAAATTATATGGTTTTAAAATGTCTGTAATTATTGCTTTTTGAACCTGAATGTCTTATCAATTAGTCGGTTTTCTTTATAACACACGACAGTTACTAATCTTGTCTGGTGAGGGGTAGAATGCTTTTTTCTAAGATATTAGAAAGAAAGAACATTTAAAATGTGTTAAAAATATTGTATTATGTATCATGTACCTAAGCTTGTAGAAACCTGCAGTTGCCATGTCTGTAATACACACAAAATAGAGAAATATACCAATTATGCCATCTAGAAAAAAGTCTACACTGGATGTAACATCATCACGATCTTGTGAGAATAAAATACTGTAAATACGTAAATAAACTATTATCATTATTATTATTATTATTATTAATAATAATAATAATAATAATAACAATAATTATTAATATTATTATCATCATTATTATTATTATTATTATTATTATTGTTATTATTATTGTTATTATTATTATTATTATTATTATTATTATTATTATACAGTACAATGCTTATTAATCTTTCCAGGATTTCCAGGTCATTAGAATAAACTGTTAGTAAAAAGTAAATTCTAAACATAAACATTTTTTAAATTTATTGTTTGATAGTTGTTGACCACACATTTTGCCAGAGTTTAATTTTACAAATTGGTGCAAAGCACCACAGTAAGTTCAACATCAATAGCTCCTACTTGTGGAGAAATTCCTGCCTGCTAACTGAGTAAAACATTTTTTTTAATGTTTAAAACACGCAATAGACAGACAGATAGATAGACAGACCGACAGGCAGGTAGATAGATAGATAGATAGATAGATAGATAGATAGATAGATAGATAGATAGATAGATAGATAGATAGATAGATAGATAGATAGAAAGACAGACAGACAGACAGACAGACAGGTCGATAGATAGACAGACTGGTAGATAGACAGGTAGATAGACAGATAGATAGATAGATAGATAGATAGATAGATAGATAGATAGATAGATAGATGGATAGATGGATAGATAGATAGATGGATAGATGGATAGATGGATAGATAGATAGATGGATAGATGGATAGATGGATAGATAGATAGATAGATAGATAGATAGATAGATAGATAGATAGATAGATAGATAGATAGATAGATAGATAGATAGATAGATAGATACTTTATAGATAGATAGATAGATAGATAGATAGATACAGTGTATCACAAAAGTGAGTACACCCCTCACATTTCTGCAGATATTTAAGTATATCTTTTCATGGGACAACACTGACAAAATGACACTTTGACACAGTGAAAAGTAGTCTGTGTGCAGCTTATATAACAGTGTAAATTTATTCTTCCCTCAAAATAACTCAATATACAGCCATTAATGTCTAAACCACCGGCAACAAAAGTGAGTACACCCCTAAGAGACTACACCCCTAAATGTCCAAATTGAGCACTGCTTGTCATTTTTCCTCCAAAATGTCATGTGATTTGTTAGTGTTACTAGGTCTCAGGTGTGCATAGGGAGCAGGTGTGTTCAATTTAGTAATACAGCTCTCACACTCTCTCATACTGGTCACTGAAAGTTCCAACATGGCACCTCATGGCAAAGAACTCTCTGAGGATCTTAAAAGACGAATTGTTGCGCTACATGAAGATGGCCAAGGCTACAAGAAGATTGCCAACACCCTGAAACTGAGCTGCAGCACAGTGGCCAAGATCATTCAGCGTTTTAAAAGAGTAGGGTCCACTCAGAACAGACCTCGCGTTGGTCGTCCAAAGAAGCTGAGTGCACGTGCTCAGCGTCACATCCAACTGCTGTCTTTGAAAGATAGGCGCAGGAGTGCTGTCAGCATTGCTGCAGAGATTGAAAAGGTGGGGGGTCAGCCTGTCAGTGCTCAGACCATACGCCGCACACTACATCAAATTGGTCTGCATGGCTGTCACCCCAGAAGGAAGCCTCTTCTGAAGTCTCTACACAAGAAAGCCCGCAAACAGTTTGCTGAAGACATGTCAACAAAGGACATGGATTACTGGAACCATGTCCTATGGTCTGATGAGACCAAGATTAATTTGTTTGGTTCAGATGGTCTCAAGCATGTGTGGCGGCAATCAGGTGAGGAGTACAAAGATAAGTGTGTCATGCCTACAGTCAAACATGGTGGTGGGAATGCCATGGTCTGGGGCTGCATGAGTGCAGCAGGTGTTGGGGAGTTACATTTCATTGAGGGACACATGAACTCCAATATGTACTGTGAAATACTGAAGCAGAGCATGATCCCCTCCCTCCGGAAACTGGGTCGCAGGGCAGTGTTCCAGCATGATAATGACCCCAAACACACCTCTAAGACGACCACTGCTTTATTGAAGAGGCTGAGGGTAAAGGTGATGGACTGGCCAAGCATGTCTCCAGACCTAAACCCAATAGAACATCTTTGGGGCATCCTCAAGTGGAAGGTGGAGGAGCGCAAAGTCTCGAATATCCGCCAGTTCCGTGATGTCGTCATGGAGGAGTGGAAAAGCATTCCAGTGGCAACCTGTGAAGCTCTGGTAAACTCCATGCCCAGGAGAGTTAAGGCAGTTCTGGGAAATAATGGTGGCCACACAAAATATTGACACTTCAGGAACTTTCACTAAGGGGTGTACTCACTTTTGTTGCCGGTGGTTTAGACATTAATGGCTGTATATTTAGTTATTTTGAGGGAAGAATAAATTTACACTGTTATATAAGCTGCACACAGACTACTTTTCATTGCGTCAAAGTGTCATTTTGTCAGTGTTGTCCCATGAAAAGATATACTTAAATATCTGCAGAAATGTGAGGGGTGTACTCACTTTTGTGATACACTGTAGATAGATAGACAGACAGACAGACAGACAGACAGACAGACAGACAGACAGACAGACAGATAGATAGATAGTTCAGTAAAGACACATTCACATGAGAAGAGCTGGCTGTGCCGTTATTTCCTATGGAGTGTGGCAATGCACAAAACTTAATGTGACTTATTGTACTAAAACAACAAGTGAGGAATTTCATTTGTGAATACAACTTATTAGCAGTAATAACTAAGAAAAGTTTTGTGTTTCTCTGTTGTTCTTTTAATATATTGTCACGTTAAGCTTTTTAGACTTTTTCTCAAAAAAGCTGATTCTTACAATTTCTCAGCACCCCGAGCTGTAATACAAGTTTAAAAGTGAAACAGTGAGGAAAATACAGCTAAACACAGATACATGTGGAGCTTTCAGAGTGAATCTGAGGAAAATAAATGGATAGATCAGGACGGAGATGAAGAAAAACAAAGATGGTGGAAATAGATGGAGAAAGAGACAGTCAGAACAGAGGCCAGACTCTCAATCTGATCCTGTCATCTGTAATTGGCTGTCATCCACTCCTTTCCCAATGGCCCGATTGCTCTCTTTTCTTTTTCCATCTGTCCTTCTTCTTTTTTGGTTCTTCCCCTGTCTGAATATTTTGGTCTTCCTTCACCTCTGAGGCGGATAGGCCAGGGTGCATGCGTTATTCTACCCAATTTGAGTTGGATCCATCAGGCTGAGGCGTTCAGTGTCACAGCTTTCAGTTAAAGCCAGAGGGGGAAAAAATGGCTAGCAACTTAAAAGTGAAGGTCAGGGCAACCTTTGAGATGGGTGCTTTCGGAGTGTGAGGCTATAAAGGAGAATGGTGAATCAAACATGGGTGGTGAGTGGCTAGACTTACTCTGTGTAAGCTCTCTCTCCATCTGCCTGTCTATGATGGATCACAAAGCAGCAGAGCACCATATGCGGTCCCTGGGCCTTACACATCTTAGATTGCTGTGGGGTAAAAGCTTATTTTGTATCACTGCCAGGACGTTTCAAAGCCCCAAACAAAGAGAAATTAGAAAATAAAGTGCCACTGGTTTATTCTGGTGAAGACTCACCAACAAAGAGATGTGAAGAAATCGTGAATTTTTACAAATATTCTGAAAACTAAGAGGCTTGTTAAATTACTTCAACAACTGTGAGCCAGTGAGAATTATATGTTTAGATAGTAAGTGAACCCTTGTGCTCCTAGAACAGCCTTATTCTTGGTGCCATGGATTCCACAAGCTACTGGAAGCTTTAATAATCTTTTAAGAATCTATGTATTACTATATACACCGATCAGCCATAACATTAAAACCACCTCCTGGTTTCTACACTCACTGTCCATTTTATCAGCTCCACTTACCATATTGAAGCACTTTGTAGTTCTACAATTACTGACTTTAGTCCATCTGTTTCTCTGCATACTTTTTTAGCCTGCTTTCACCCTGTTCTTCAATGGTCAGGACCCCCACAGGACCACTACAGAGCAGGAATTATTTAGGTGATGGATCATTCTTAGCACTGCAGTGATAATGACATGGTGGTGGTGTGTTAGTGTGTGTTGTGCTGGTATGAGTGGATTAGACACAGCAGCGCTGCTGGAGTTTTTAAATACCGTGTCCACTCACTGTCCACTCTATTAGACATTCCTACCTAGTAGGTCCACCTTGTAGATGTAGAGAGAAGTCAGAGCGATCGCTCATCTATTGCTGCTGTTTGAGTTGGTCATCTTCTAGACCTTCATCAGTGGTCACAGGACGCTGCCTGTGGGGCGCTGTTGGTTGGACATTTTTAGTTGGTGGACTATTCTCAGTCCAGCAGTGACAGTGAGCTAAATAATACCTACTCTGTAGTGGTCCTGGGAGAGTCCTGACCATTGGAGAACAGCATTAAAGGGGGCATATGAAAAGAATGTAGAAACAAGGAGGTGGTTTTAATGTTATGGCTGATTGATGTATATACTATATGCTAATATATATCTATATATTACTAATAATATGAATCTCATGTTCTACCAAATAAAACATTCATTGTACTGCATTAAGATTGAGTGCTAGCAATGCCATTAAAGTACACTTAACCAATTGTTGTGCAACTCAATCTGCAGCTTTGTGACATGGTGCATTAACATGCTGGATGTAGACATTGTACAATGGAACCCCAAACTGTTGACACAAGGCAAGTTGGGTCCATGGATTTATGGTGTTTATCTTAAAATCTGACCATCTGCATAATGTAGGGGAAATTGAGATTCATTAGACCATGTAACATTCCCAATTTTTAACTGTCTACTTTCAGTGAGCTTGTGTCCACTCTAGTCTATGATCGCTGTTCTTGGTTCACAAGAGTGGAACTTGGAACAAGTGGTCGTCTGCTGTTATAGTCAATTTGCAATAATATTAAACATGTATGATTTAATGATGCTATAATAACACCAGTTGAGTTACTTTCATCAACAAGGCATTTCCACCCACAAAACAGACATAGTGGTACCCTCCAACTCAACGTCAGTTGGTTCTGGGAGTGGCGTTGAGTTTAAAAGGCGTTGAGTTTTAAGGTATTTTTTCCCTATAAGGATGTATAGGAAACCTGTTAATGCGTTCCATGGTCCCGTGGAACTGTATATATTTTAGGCTAATGTAAAATTATGAGGTTGTTTTTGACGCTTATACACTGAAAATAACACAAAACACTGAAATACAATTAAAAAAACAGTTAAAAATAAAAAAATACAATACAATAAAACCTGCACTTTACTTCTTTGTTTCCTTATGCTTCTTAATTTGGGAGATGCTTGATCTTGGAATACCGTATGTAGTTCAGTAAAGGCACATTCACATGAGAAGAGCTGGCTGTGCCCTTATTTCCTATGGAGTGTGGCGATGCACAAAACTTAATGTGACTTATTGTACTAAAACAACAAGTGAGGAATTTCATTTGTGAATACAACTTATGAGCAGTAATAACTAAGAAAAGTTTTGTGTTTCTCTGTTGTTCTTTTAATATATTAAGTCACGTTAAGCTTTTTAGACTTTTTCTCAAAAAAGCTGATTCTTACAATTTCTCAGCACCCCGAGCTTTAATACAAGTTTAAAAGTGAAACAGTGAGGAAAATACAGCTAAACAGATACATGTGGAGCTTTCAGAGTGAATCTGACGGTTATTCCACACAAATGCATTGTATGATTCGTCTCATATTCACACTTTGATGACATAATACCACACCGCTCAAGCCGAGCGCTGAGCAAAGTGGCAGTTCATTATTCAAAACAATCTGAACACGCTGAATTTAAGGGAAACGTTGAGTTTAAGGGTACGAATTTCTCGATATAGGGCGTTGAGTTTTAAAGATTTTGAGTTTAGGGGACGTTGAGTTAAGGTACCACTGTACTTGATTTTTGTTTTCTTTTGTTATTATTGTTTGTTTCCTTGCCATTTTGTGTAAACTCCAAATTATTAAAGATTAATTGCATAAATTTTGCAATTTCTACACCTTAAATGTTAAAAGTAAGCAATCAACTTCCAACTGGGCTCTGTGACATTTATAAAATGCTTAGCAAGCTCGGTTCACCAAAATTATGAAACAATTTAGCAAGAAAAGGTTTCTTAAGGTCATTAAACACAGGTTCATTATTTAGGCAGGAGCTTCAGTAATGAATGCTGTTCAACTTGCTGAAGTTTTCTTGAGAGCATGTGGTATACTCTAGGAAACACTAAATAGCTTAGTGCTTCAGTCCTGATGAGAGAAGGTGTGGTGGCTCGGTTATGCTGTGGGGCTGTGGTATTGGTAGTAGGTTTTAGGTTTACTTCTCCCCTTAAAGAAAAGGGTCACTGTAAATAAGCACAAAGATTTTTCTTAACAGACCAGTCATGATTTTGTTAAAATTAGGGCTGTTGTTAATCACGTTAATTAACGCGATTAACACGTAAAAATTTTAATTGCGAGATTAAAATTTTTAATTAAACTAGTTTTATTGGATTATGTTTGTGCCACGTAAATATGTCTCTGTGGTAATTTGCACTGCTTTAACACAGCAACATTGCGTTTATACTGTATAAAGATAACACCGGTCTTTCTCCAGTTACAAATTACTCGAGCTGCTGCTGCTACATATTGCGAAATATAGGGTATTTTAAATAATCACTTTTGTTTTCAAAAAGCGTGAGAAATCATCACTAGACATTATTACAGTTATTAATTGACACTTTAATATCATTTTTGGTCAGAGCACGGATGTGTCTCGTCAGGCGTCTGAGCGCACGGATACGCGTTACAGACAAAATGAGCTCAGACTCAGTCTAACTCTCAGATGAATTTGGATGTAAAGCGCATGGACGTCGTGGGAACATTACAAACTCTGGTGTTAAATGGATCACAATGAACGATGTGGGTAGACATGATGTTATACCCATGACAGTCTGTAATTGTAGAACTACAAAGTGCTTCTATATGGTAAGTGAAGCCGATAAAATAGACAGTGTGTGTAGAAACAAGGAAGTGGTTTTAATGTTATGGCTGATATAGGTTTTCTTTATTTTTTTTCCCATTCAGATACTTCCATACAGACAGCAAAAAGTACCAATACAGATCGGGTTTGACAAAACTGGCATGCACCAGTACTATATTTATACGGAGATCTGTTTTTTAGACAGTAAGAGTGTCCTCTCTTCATATATTTATTTTCTAAATTTTCTTTGAATTTTGTTGTGTGGGCTCCATCCCTCAGTGGCAGTGTGCACATGGTTCAGTTGAGACAAGCGAGACAACATCTGTCTGTCCCCACCCGTAAGACACTAATTGCATTTTTTAACCGTATGTTGTTTCTCTTAGCACCCATAATCAATAGTTGCTTTCTTTTCCTCAGCAGATGGTGACGTTCATCTTGAAGCTGTTCTCTGGTGTTTCGGCTGAAGCAGTCATGCTTTGATAAGAGGGATGTTGGATTTGGTCTAAAAGAAATGCAAGTGGTGATGGAGCACTGGTTGTTTATACATGTTTACATGTTTGTTTTCTTGACCTGCTTACATTTACCAGAGCAGATGTGATGCAATATGACTTATAAACGACTGAAAATTTGTTTAATCACATTAGTACATTATCTAAATAATTTACACTTACACAGATTAGACATAACATTATGACCACCTTCCTAATATTGTGTTGGTCTCCCTTTTGCTGCCAAAACAGCCCTGCAACTGTGATGCACTGTGTATTCTAACAGCTTTCTATCAGAACCAGCATTAACTTCTTCAGCAGTTTGAGCTACAGTAGCTCATCTGTTGGATCGGACCACACGGGCCAGCCTTCGCTCTCCACGTGCATCAATGAGCCTTGGTCACCCATGACCCTGTCATTGGTTTACCACTGTTCCATTCTTGGACCACTTTTAATAGATACTGACCACTGCAGACCGGGAAGAATTGCAGTTTTGGAGATGCTCTGACCCAGTCGTCTAGTCATCACAATTTGGCCCTTGTCAAACTCGCTCAAATCCTTACGCTTGCCCATTTTTCCTGCTTCTAACATCAACTTTGAGGATAAAATGTTCACTTGCTGCCTAATATATCCCACCCACTAACAGGTGCAGTGATGAAGAGATAATCAGTGTTATTCACTTATTATGCCTGGCCGGTGTATACACAAAGACTGAGAAAAAGACCAGAAAATGTTTAAGTGATTTTAAAAGTATTGACAACTGATTTAATTTGTGTAAAAACATTGATTCATTTATTTTTCTTAAAACATCGTTATACTGGTCAGAATTACAATGAGTCAACTCAGAAAAAGTGGGTATAAAACAAGAAGACACCCTAAGGGTTAATTCATCCTCCTGTCACTGTCTGTAAAACGTTTGACATGTTATTTTCCAAACTCCAAAACATGCCATTAGCTGAAGAAGCTGCTCTAAATTGCATCTAGGTATAAGTTGGTGAAGGTGTAAGTCAATGGGTAAGATGGCCTTGCTCAACAGTGCTGAGACGGCCTTGCTCAATAGTGGCAACGTGGCAGAGCTGGGACTCGAACTCTTGACCTTTCGATGAATAGCTAAGCTCTACCCACTTGACTACCACTGTTCCGCACTGTCAAGCAATGTATGATTAAAATAGTCACTGTATGGGGTAGGCGTTAAGACATTTGGACTTAAATATCCATTTGTCAGTCCATCGACCCATACAGACAGTTTCTGGATGTCTACTCCATACATCCTGATTATCTAATTCTCTTTCCCTGCATCAAGACGATCTAATTCTTTTTCCCTTCATTTAATGCTGAGCATGTTTACTTACATTACAAGGTCATGTTACATCATATTCATTAAATTATATCTCGTCCTATTTATATAGTGAATAACACAGCATGAGACTGATGGCCATTTTAGCTAAAGAAAAGCCATAATCAGTAATAAAGTGTAGGTTATTTACCTTTGTACAAAGAAGTGCTGTTGTAAACATCATTGTGGCCTTGATAATAAGGAGAAACAAGACTTTGACATTATACAACATCCACCCACCACTTTATTTATGGATTTACTAATTTATCATAGATCAAACCCATGAGTCTATCTATCCACCCAGCTATCCATACAAGAGACCAATCCCTAGAACAGACTAAACCATTCACCAATCCATTCATTCATCTATCAAAAGAATCTAGCCATTCACTAATTAATCTGCCCAGCTGTCCATCTAACCATCCAATGACCAGTCCCATCTATCTGTATGTTAAAAATGACCAATCCACCCGTATTTTGTCCATCTATGGTTCACCAATTAGTCTATTATCCATCTATCATCACTAGGATTAAAGCTTTTGATTTTTTAGTTAAGATAGTATTATAATTATAATAATACAATATTAACCTCTTGACCAAAAGTACCCTAAAGTGTTTCTGAGTTTCACTCTGTAGGAAACCTTTAATAATAACTGTATAACCATGGGCTCTAATAAGAACTATTCAATGTAGGTATAGAATAGTGTTTACGTTTTGGGTAGTAAATGATAATTCTAGAATTTAAAATACATAAATAAGAGAAATAGCCATCCATCTCATCTCAAAAAAGTTAAACGAGGTTGGGCCAGAACTCTGTCCAGGACACTCAAGTCACTTTACACCAAACTTGACAAACAATGTCTTAAAAACCTTACTTTTCCTTACTACACAGGGGCACAGTATACTGTAACAGGAAATGGCCTTCCCCAAACTATATTTATGTTGAAAGCTTAGTTGATATTATTGATGTGAAATAAATGAATGAATAATGGGAGATAAAGGTGTGTGGTGTAGTTTTAGGTTCATGTGTAAATATGTGTGAGAGGGCATGTGTTGGTTGAACAGGGTGAGAGGAAATCAATGACCACAGACTGAGAACTGAAAACCACTAATGGTTTCAGCTGGACTGTCGGCACAGCTGATAAACCTGGATGGTCAGTTTGTGAAGAATATTAACAGGCAGCAGAATGTTTTTAATGGTGTGTGTGTGTGTGGTTACCGAAAAAGCACAGGCAGTGTTTAGCAGGTTTCTTTATGGTAACCTTAGATAAAAGTCTGAACATGTTTAGCTTTTACAGCAGTGCTCATGATGACTTTTTAAATTTGTCTTTAAAACTGAAGCAAGTAGAGTTTAGTTTTAATTTATTCATGTCAAGTCAGGTCAAATGTATTTGTACAGCGCTTTTTACAATAGACATTGTCTCAAAGCAGCTTTACAGAGTCCAGGACCGACAGACCAAAAACCCCTGTTGAGCAAACCAAAAGCGACAGTGGCAAGAAACCTTGAGACCAGCCAGACTCAACAGGAACCATTGTTCTCCTTGGGTGGCTTGGAGAATAATATAGGATTAACACACACCATAAATACAGTACACTGATCAGTCATAACATTAAAACCACCTCCTTGTTTTTACACACACTGTCCATTTTATCAGCTCCACTTACCATATAGAAGCACTTTGTAGTTCTACAATTACTGACTGTAGTCTATCTGTTTCTCTACACACCTTTTTAGCCTGCTTTCACCCTGTTTTTCAATGGTCAGGACCACCACAGAGCCACTACAGAGCAGGTATTATTTAGGTGGTGGATGATTCTCAGCACTGCAGTGACATGGTGGTGGTGTGTTAGTGTGTGTTGTGCTGGTATGAGTGGATCAGACACAGCAATGCAGATGGAGTTTTTAAACACCTCACTGAGAATAGTCCACCAACCAAAAATATATTCAGCCAACAGCGCCCCAGAGGCAGCGTCCTGTGACCAAAGATGAAGGTCTAGAAGATGACCGACTCAAACAGCAGCAATAGATAAGCAACCGTCTCTGACTTTACATCTACAAGGTGGACCAGCTAGGTAGTAGTGTTTAATAGAGTGGACAGTGAGTGGACACGGTATTTAAACACACACACACTAACACCATCGCCATGACAGTGTCACTGCAGTGCTGAGAATGATCCATCACCCAAATAATACCTGCTCTGTGGTGGTCCTGACCATTGAAGAACAGCATGAAAGGGGGCTAACAAAGCATGCAGAGAATCAGATGGACTACAGTCTATATGGTAAGTGGAGCTGATAAAATGGACTGTGAGTGTAGAAACAAGGAGGTGGTTTTAATATTATGGCTGATCGGTGTACACAAAATAAATGTAAACTAGAATTTATAACTAGGGAAAAGGCAAGCAATTCGAGTTCTTCATTATTCAGTACAGGTTGCCACAGTTGGGTGCTTGAGCAAGGCCCTTATCCCTTAATTGCTTGTATTTCAAGCTCTGTATACTATAATAAAGTCTCTTTGGATAAAAGTGTCTGCTAAATGCTGAAAAAAATAAAATGGAGTTATTTGTGCCAAAGAAGAAAAGGACTATCTAGCCTGGTATTAACATAAAATAAAATAACATCTGTCTTAGTATGAGGGTGCATTAGTGTCCACAGCATATGTGACTTGCATGTTTGTGAAGGTACCACTGACACAAAGACATCTACAAATGCTACAACAATGTGGCTTTATTGTCTGGCCTGCAATACAGACCTGTCTCCTATTATGTGTGTTCAGCTGTTTTAATCTTAAGATGGTGGCTAAATTAAGTCTTAAACCTTTTTTTTTCTTGTAATAAAACAATTACAGTGGTACCTTGAAACTCAACGTCAAATGGTTCTGGGAGTGGCGTTGAGTTTTAAGGATTTTTTTCCCATATAGATGTATGGAAAACCTGTAAATACATTCCATGGTCCCATAGAACTGCATATATTTAAGGCTAATGTAAAATAATGGGGTTGTTTTTGAAACTTATACACTAAAAATAACACAAATATATTATAAAAAAAAAACACTAAAATACAATTTAAAAAAAGATAAACAATAAAACCTGCACCTTAATTGCTTTCTTATGCTTCTTAATTAGTGGAGAGAACTTATGAGCAGTAATAATTAAGAGAGGTTTAGTGTTTCTATGTCGTTCTATTAATATATTAAGTCACGTTAAACTTTTTTTTAACGATAAGCATTTTAGACTTCCTCGGAAAAGCTAATTCTTACAATTTCTAAGAACCCCGAGCTGTAACACAAGTTTAAAAGTGAAACAGTGAGGAAAATCCAGATGAACACAGATACATGTGGAGCTTTCAGAGTGGATTTGACGGTTATTACACACAAATGCAGATTCATCTCGTATTCGCACTTTGATGATGTTTTACCGCACCGCTCAATTCAAGAACAAAGCAGCAGTTGCACACATGTCAATTTTAAGGTAAATGCTGAGTTTAAGGGTACACTTTTCTTGATGAATGGATTTCTTGAGCTTAGGGGGTGTTGAGTTACAAGATACCACTGTATAATGTTTTATTTTTTATCTTCTGTTGAGTATGTTGAGGCATTAATCTGTGCAAATATCAATTAAAAAACTTTGATTAAGAATCATGAAAATGTACAACATTAAAAACATAATGATGCAAGGTAATTGTGTAATTTCTACTTAGTAATTAGCTATTACATTACATACACAAATAAATAAAAAATTTTCCCACACCCAGCCGTTTCCTATTAATAAGAGATGGCAAATTTAAACCACATATGCTCTGACATTTCCTTACTCAAAGATCACTGGTCATCATCATCTTTATCTCTGCATCATCATCATCCTCTGCGTTTACATCCATCCATCCTGTTCACCCCTTGTCTAATCAAAAAACAAACTCTGTTAGTCTGCAGGGCACCCAACCCTGGCATATCACTTACAACTGGCTTATGCATCCTCATATAAATTATTTCTCTCTCGCTGGCAGTGTTTTTTTCCCTACTCTCATTATGCCAGCAAGGATCACGGGTTGCACATTTGCTCTGAAGGGGGATGATGAAGCCTGTGCCAGGTGAATTAATCCAGCCTGGCATTTAGAACAGGACCAGACCGTGGGCACATCTGGAACCAGTCTGGCACAGTCAGAGCATAGTGTGTTTATATCAACTGTTTGCAATGTGTCTGCTGGATAATGTAAACAGAACGGAGGTGTTGGTATAATCTCCGTTTTACACCCCCAAACTATTATCGTTTTAAAATTTTTACTTCATGCAGGTGAGGGTTTATTATTTGTGTCAAAGACTCTCTGATCAGTGGATCTGTGATTACAAATCCTAGTTTGTTGTTTTTCCATTATGTTCTCTTCATCAGCTGTTCAGTGGTCACCAGCTGGTCCGTACTAGGACATAGGTACTTGTGCCAGCTGAAATGTGTCTTCCACTGCATGGTATGATGAATGGATTAAAAGCCTATGTGTACAACCTGGGCAATTAAAATAAATATGTGACCATTCAAATGGCAATAAACAAAGGTCACAGCTGATTAATACAATGTTTTAAACAGTAAAAAAACAAAAATCTGTTCCAAATTGCAAACTCCTGTACTAAAACCCCTGTATTTAACCCTTGTGTGGTGTTCATAGTTTTGTTTCTCAGCCAATGTTTGAGGGTCTGGTGGACCCACTGCATTATTGTGTTTTTAAATCAATACAGCCATAACTTATTTAACATCCAAAATATCAGATGTTTACTTTAAGATGTTTACAAGCAATAAAGATGCATATTTGGTTAACATTTACTATTTACCTATGTTGGATCATATTTATAAATAACAGTGTCATCCTTTTGTTGTAATAAAATATAAAAAAGTAAAAATCAGTATTAAAATATGGCTGGAAAAACGTGTTTACTTTGAACAAATCGAAATGAAACAACCTTAAGAAATTTAAAACATCTGTCAGTGTAAGAAACACCAGCCTGAACAGATACAGTATCTATATCAGTCTACACATCAGTCCCATTGAACACAGTCTATCATGCAGCCTATACAACACATGAGGGTCAGCTGTGTGTGTGTGTTGCATACGTTAATTTGATGCATGTATGCTGTGTCTGTCTGTGTCTCTGTCTCGCTGTCTGTTTCTCTGTCTGTATCAGTATGTCTCTCTGTATGTCTGTCTCACTCTCTGACTGCCTGCCTTACTGTCTGTCTCTGCCTGTCTGTTTTTCTGTCTGTGTGTTTCTCTCTCTGTCTATCTCTACCTGTCTGTTTTTATCTATCTGTCTGTCACTGCCTGTTTCTCTCTCTCTGTCCGTCTGTTTCTCTCTGGCTGTCTTTCTCTGTGTGTCTCTGTCTGTTTCTCTCTGTCTGTCTTTCTGTTGGTCTGCCTCTCCCTCTGTCTGGCACTCTGTCTGTCTCTCTCTCACACACAGAGACACACACACACACTCACAGCAGGACATGTTGTAGTAGGACAGAGTAAATGTGTAGGGGGGGTGTACAGTGTAACGTGTTATTTTATATGTTCTTCACACAAAATGAGCCAAAAGCAAAGAGTCTGATGTTAAAATAATTATAAATAACATCATTTTTCTTTTGGTAAACATTGAAAACAGGTCCCACAGACCCAAACTCCACACGAGTTAAATTAAGGTACAGTAAGGAGAAGCGTTAATATATGCATATACAGTACTAATGTGATTGTCCAGATTTTAGAGAGCTTGAGTAAACACAAAATACAGTTTTTAAATGACAATTTAATTATTAAAGAAAAAATGGTCCAACACTGGAACTGGTGTAAAAAGAGGGATTTCCCGCAAAAACATTAACCAGATTAAACTGATAATTGGATTGAATTATACTTAACACCCAGGTTTGATTACTGCCAGTTGTATTAAATGTAAACATTACTTTTTAATCTGTTTTTGAGCACTCTCAGCAATCTGGAGCTAAAAGGTCTTAACAAGCAGCATACAACGCCATGATTACAACAAATTCTGGGAGAGATAGGAAGGAAAATTATTGATATGTAACAGTCTGGGTTACAAAGCCATTTCTAAGACCCTACAAATCCACTAAAGCACAGTGAGAGCCATTATCTCTAAATAGAGAACATTTAGAGCTAGTTAATCTTGCCAGAACTGTAGGGCATGTGAAAATTCCTCCACCTTAAATAAGGTCAGCATTCATGATTTCTTGTTTTATCAGAAGAAGTCTGTACAAACATGGTATTTGTAGAAGATTTGTCAAATGAAAACAATTGCTTATATGGAGACTTTTCTTTTTTATTTGCCAAAATAACTTGATGACCACCAAGCTGTTTGGGATAATATTCAGAGGACTCAAAGGTCTGTTACATCTGGCATAATGCTAAAACAGCATTTCACGATAAGAACGATAGAATTTTCATGATAATACCAACAATTACGCAATTTACACAATATTGCTCGCTTGCGCTCTTTGCTCTCACACAAAGATGCTGAAATTCTGGTTCATGCATTCATCCCGTCCTGTTTAGATTACTGCAACGCTCTTTTCATTGGCCTCCCCAATCAAATCATACAGTGTCTTCAATATGTTTAAAAAATCAGCTCATATCATCCCAATTCTTTATGAACTACACTGGCTTCCCATCCCGCTCCATATTCAGTTTAAAGTTCTATTACTAACATATAAATTCCTCAATGGTCTGGACCTACTTACGGTCTACTTATCAGAACTTTTACACCCCTATTCCCCTGCATGAACACTTAGGTCCTCGGATACTGGTCTCTTTGTCTTCTCCAAAATTTAGATTAGTTACTGTTGGTGGTAGATCATTCAGTGTCATGGCCCCAAAACTTTGGAACACCTTACCACAAACTCTCCACCTCTGCTCTTCACTTTCTTCTTTTGAAACTCAACTAAAAACCTACCTTTTCTCTCAGTACTTCCTTTCTCCCCCTCTGTCCTAAGTGTTATTTTTTCCTTGAAATATAATATGATAGGCTTGTAAAGTGACCTTGGGTATAAGGAAGGCGCTATATAAATAAAACATTATTATTATTATTAATTAAACATGGTAGTGGAAGGCCGCTCAGGTGGCACAGCGGTAAAAACACACGCTGGAACCAGAGCTGGGATCTCGAATACATTGTATCGAATCTCAGCTCTGCCTACCGGCTAAGGCTGAGCAGCCAATTACCACCATTCCAATGTTGGCTCCCAGTTTGCATTTCAATGGACTTTACTCTTCTAGGAGGGCTTTCCAGTTTTGCAGTGTGTGAATATAGAAATGTATACAAATGTAGTCAAAAAAGCACTTGTAAGGCTTGCAATCAGTGTTCCAGTTAATCTCAAAATTGTTCAATAGGGTTGGCATAGGGAAGCATTTGATTTATTTAATATGACTGATTTGATAAACCTCTTACAGGAGTTAAAGGATCTGCTGCTAACATCTTGGTGCCAGATACCACAGCACATCTTCAGGGGTCTAGTGGAGTCCATGCCTCGACGGGTCAGGACTGTTTTGGCAGCAAAAGGGGTACCAACACAATATTAAGAAGGTGGTCATAATGTTATGCCTCATCTGTATGTTGTTCTGTACCCTTTGTCACCCCTTGTTCCTGATTTACCAGTGCACCCCACAAACTAGATAATGTTTGGGTGGTGGACCATTTTAGCACAGCAATGACACCATTGTGGTAATGTCATGGTAGTGTTTGCTGTACCCAAAGAAGTATGGCAGGTGCAGTAGTGTTGTTGGGATTTGTAAACATCAATACTGGCAGTCAATGCTGGAAGGAGAATAGTGCTCCAATCAGAAAATTAAAGCTAACAACATCCTGTAATAAAAGACTAGATGAAGATTAACATACACTAGGGATATAACGATACACTCTACACACGATGCAATACGATTCACGATACTGAGTTTAAACATGTTGGACATTCAATTCCAAAACCATTGGCATGATTACAAAGTTGGCTCCCAGTTTGCATTTAAATTGACTTTACTCTTCTAGGAGGGCTTTCCAGTTTTGCAGTGTGTGTGTAGAAATGTATACAAATGTAGTCAAAAAAAGCACTTGTAAGGCTTGCAATCAGTGTTCCAATTCATCTCAAAATTGTTCAATAGGGTTGGCATATGAAAGCGTATGATTTATTTAATATAACTCTTACAGGAGTTAAAGGATCTGCTGCTGACATCTTGGTGCCAGATACCACAGCACACCTTCAGGGGTCTATTCACTAGACCCCAGAAGGTGTGCTGTGGTATCTGGCACCAAGATGTCAGCAGCAGATCCTTTAACTCCTGTAAGAGTTATATTTGTAATACATACATTTGTATGGTCCATTGTGTGTATACAATATAGAAATGTATACAAATGTAGTCAAAAAAAGCACTTGTAAGGCTTGCAATCAGTGTTCCAATTCATCTCAAAATTGTTCAATAGGGTTGACATATGGAAGCATTTGATTTATTTAATATAACTGATTTGATAAACCTCTTACAAGAGTTAAAGGATCTGCTGCTGACATCTTGGTGCCAGATACCACAGCACACCTTCAGAGGTCTAGTGGAGTCCATGCCACGATAAGTCACACACTACCCACGATGCAATACGATTCACAATACTGAGTTTAAACATGTTGGACACCCAATTCCAAAACCATTGGCATGATTACAAAGTTGGCTTCCAGTTTGCATTCAAATTGACTTTACTCTTCTAGGTGAGCTTTCCAGTTCTGCAATGTGTGTGTAAAAATGTGTACAAATTCAGTAAAAAAGCACTTGTAAGGCTTACAATCAGTGTTCCAATTCATCTCAAAATTGTTCAATAGGGTTGGCATATGAAAGCGTATGATTTATTTAATATAAGTGATTTGATAAACCTCTTAACAAGTGATGTGGCTGAAACACCTGAACAACTGGAAGAAATGTCAACTTCACGTCTTATATTACATAAAATATGAATGTACAACTAGGAAAGGTTGGGCACACTTTAATCAACACTTGGAAAAAATAC
The DNA here is from genome assembly GCF_030014385.1 of Trichomycterus rosablanca. Lineage (NCBI taxonomy): Eukaryota > Metazoa > Chordata > Actinopteri > Siluriformes > Trichomycteridae > Trichomycterus > Trichomycterus rosablanca. Next base: position 78,456,058 of record NC_085988.1, read on the forward strand.
AGTCTGATATTGCACATAACCACGTTGCGCACGGCATGTTTATCAATTGTATAGATTTCGTTTCCTTGTAGGTAATATATCATACACACGTCACCACAGAATCCTTTTTAAGTGGACTGATTTTGCTGAGAAGAAGCCGTGACATTGCTGAGTACATGATGAATGTTCAATTGACTTGATAAATGGGTGTGATGCTGGAAATCCATCAAAACGGCTGCTGATTAAACGCACCAGCTTATTGATTAAACCGGAGAAACACCTCATTAGAATGCAAAACCAAAATCTGCAGCGCTACTACTTATCAACATTCGCCGAAAAGCACTTTCATTTTGCACTTATGAACCAGATATGAACTGCCACATGCTATATCATGACAAATCTTTGCAGCCCCCAAAGGTTGATATGTTGGTGTATTTTCCCCTAAAAACTAAAGCTAAAGAGGAGATGCTAGCAGAGGGGAGAAATATAGAGATAGATAGAGGACTCTGCTTTGTGCTTTAGGGACTCAGCCCTCATCAATCATAGTTAACCTGAGTGAAATGATTCCTTCACTCACTTTTTTTCCGAATGGAGATGGTTCGAATCCTGATGTCTGCTTTTGCAAATGAATAGAAAGCTTACACGGAAGCTTACAAGGAAAAGTGCAACTACAGAGTCATTCAGGATCCTATATGCACTGATTTTTTTATAAGTTATGCCTACCATACAGATTACCTTTGTGGGTGTATACAGTATGAATCGACTGTAGCACATCTGTTGCTTTGTACCAATTGCTTTAGTTTTTTTACCAATGGCCCCTACAAACTAGATAATGTTTGGGTGGTGGACCATTTTTAGCACAGCAATGACACCATTGTGGTAAATTCATGGTAATGTTTGCTGTACCTGAAGAAGTATAGCAGATGCAGTGTTATTGGGATTTGCAAACACCTCAAATGCAATACTGGGAGGAGAATAGTGCTCCAATCAGAAAATTAAAGCCAACAGCATCCTGTAAGATTAACAACCCCTGTGTGTAAATAAGAAAGATCTAATGAATTATTGGCTACAAAACTTGACTGGGGCCTGTGGTAGCCTAGTGGGTAGGGCTTTGGGCTATCAACCGGAAGATTGGCGGTTCAAATCCTGGCTCTGCTATGTAGCCACTGTTGGGTCCTTGAGCAAGGCCCTTAACCCTGTCTGCTCCAGGGGCGCCGTAAGTTGGCTGACCCTGCGCTCTGACCCCAGCTTCCAACACCAGCTGGGATATGCGAAGAAAGAATTTCATTGTACTGTACATCTGTATATGTATATATGACAAATAAAGGATATCTTTCTATCTTTCTTTCTTTATCAGACTTCATAAGGCTTCATGTTCACTGTATAGCCAAAGTAAGTGAACACCTAATTACTGAGCTCAGGTGTTTAGCCACACTTTCTGGAAACAAGTGTATAAAATTATACAACTTAAAACTATATGCTTCAAACTTTGTGGCAAAAATTGGGATAAAGTTATTTCCTGTTCCAGCATGACTGCACCCCTGAGTACAAATTGAAGTTCACAAAGGCATGATTGATTTTGATGTGGCAGACATCAGGGGTTTACACACAACTCTGATCTCAACCTTACTCAACACTTTTGGGATGAAACAAAATGTTGAATTTTAAAGTCAGCACCTAACTTGTAAATGCTCTTATGGTTGAATAAGCATAAATTCCCCCAAACATTTTTTAAGCCTTTCCAGAGAAGTGGATGCTCATCTTTTGTCAAACAGGCTTATGGTTTAGTGTCCAGATACATTGGCCATGAAGTGCACTTTATACACTGATCAGCCATAACATTAAAACCACCTTGTTTTTACACTCACTGTGCATTTTATCAGCTCCACTTTAAAATATAGAAGCACTTTGTAGTTCTACAATTACTGACTCATGCTGTTCTTCAAAGGTCAGGACTCCTAGGACCACTACAGAGTAGGTATTATTTGGGTGGTGGATCATTCTCAGCACTGCAATGACACTGACATGGTGGTGGTGTGTTAGTGTGTGTTGTGCTGGTATGAGTGAATAAGACACAGCAGTGCTGATGGAGTTTTTTAAACACATCACTGTCACTGCTGCACTGATAATAGTCCACCAACCAAAACAATCCAGCCAACAGCGCCCCATGGGCAGCGTCCTGTGACCACTGATGAAGGTCTCAAAGATGACCAACTCAAACAGCAGCAGTAGATGAGCAATCGTCTCTGACTTTACATCTACAAGGTGGACCAACTAGGTAGGAGTGTCTAATAGAGTGGACAGTGAGTGGACACAGTATTTAAAAACTCCAGCAGCACTGCTGTGTCTGATCCACTCATACCAGCACAACACACACTAACACACCACCACCATGTCAGTGTCACTGCAGTGCTGAGAATGATCCACCACCCAAATAATACCTGCTCTGTGGTGGTCCTGAGCATTGAAGAACAGGGTGAAAGCAGGCTAAAAAAAGCATGCAGAGAAACAGATGGACTACAGTCAGTAATTGTAGACCTACAAAGTGCTTCTATATGGTAAATGGAGCTGTACAGTGAGTGTAGAAACAAAGAGGTGGTTTTAATGTTATGGCTGATCAGTGTATGTTCTTGTATTGAAGGTGCATTAGCAAAATAAACAACCCTTTTGTATTTTATCCTGTAAAGTGCATCAGTCTTTACAACCTGATTTCTACCCAATGCTGGTTAAAGCAGCATTACAGTTATGCCGGAGGAAACCCACGCGGACACGGAGAGAACATGCGAAATTCGCACAGAAAGGACCCGGACTGCCCAACCTGGGCATCGAACCCAGGACCTTCTTGCTGTGAGGCAACAGTGCTACCCACTCAGCTGCCCAATTATTAAGTGCAAAAAACATGCAAAACACTTTATTTACTCCAATGTAAATCATGCATGACTGAAATGATAAAATCTGACATTTGTCTTTATCAGTATTTTTATTCTCAATGTTACTTAATTATGCTTTTGTACACATTGGCCTAAAATAAATTATAAATAAATAATTATAAATAAACTTTCCATAAAGTTCATTGTTGACATTCTGGAACTGAACATTGAATACATATATAAGACTGTCATTATGTGCAAAGAGTCTACTGTGGATTGTACTTAATTTTACCATTTATTCTTTTCCAAGCTGTTTTCATTCCACTTGAAAAACACTCCCATGGAAACTTCACCATATGCAGGTGCTTTGTTATCATGAGCGCATTCATGCTCGCTGGTTCGCAACTATGAAATCTGTGATCTGTACAAACTGCCTTTTTTCTTCTTTTTTTCCCACTGTAGGTGCTACTGGGCTTCTGTGAAGTTTTTACATAATAAATTTATGAATAATACATAACACATAAATTCTCTCTTAAATTTCCTTTTTTTTTTCTTTTCCACTTCAGCTTCAACCCCTTTAAGTTAAACTGTTCTGCTCATTTTAGAAAGCCCTCTTTATCTCTGATGAACAATTTTCTGTTTGACAGCACACAAATCAACCTGTTGTTTCAGTCGACTGCCCCCCGTGGACCTACAGACCCCTGAGGTCTGTCAGTAAACGACACCCTCGACCCTCCTCCTGTCTTAACATCGACTCGCTTTAGATCAAGCTTTATTAGGGTACACCAAAGGCGACCTTTTTATTTCCCCTGAGTCTGACCTTTACTCTCTAAAATAACTGAAATGACAAGAGAAGCTCCATGCCTGGGTCCGGTGCTGACTGGACTTCACATTCACAAAGTAACAATGTTCTTCATCCCACCTCTATTCATTTTACATAAAGACCATTTTTATTTTTTTATGGTTTCTTTTTTTAAAAACTGATAAAATAATGATATTAATTTTGGGTAATTCATCTGCCCAAGACAAGGATAATTGTTCACTGTTTATTAAACATGGTTGTCTTAAAGCTAGGTGCAACACCAATTCAGTGTCTCCAATGAACCTGACTGCATGTTGTTGGACTGTGGGAGGAAACCAGAGCTCCCAGAGGAAACCCACACAGACACGGGGAGAACATGCAAACTCCGCACAGAAAGGACCCGGACCACCCCGCCTATGGACCACCTTCCTGCTGTGAGGCGACAGTGCTACCCACCAAGCTGCCTCATATGAGTAACAGTTTTTTTGTTTTATTTATTTATAATTGTTTTATTCTATACTGTCATTTAAGACACATAGCAAAATGATGCTAAAAATTAGGCTGTGCATCTTTTGTCTAAGTTATACTACCCCAATGCTGGTCATGTTTAATTATTTATTTATTTATTTATTTATATATTGCATATACGTCAGCTTCAGTTAGTTCAAAATGCTGGATATTTGGATACTGGCTGCCTAGAGTCCTGCTAATGACCTTTACAGGTTTAGCTTCTGCATATTGTATGGATCTCTTTAGACAATTCCCTTTCAAAGCACTGTTTAGTCAATACAGTCGATAAATAAATTCTATACAAAATATGATGGAGATATGTTTATAGGATGACGAGTAACACTGTTAATTGTTATGTGAAAGGTTTTCATCACACGTTACCCCTGCAGTCAGGCCACAAACCCAAAATCAGAGTACCTCCAGCTGTGTCTACGCAGGTACAGCAACAATGCATCATCAGAGCGGGTAACATCTACTAAATTCTAACACAGATACATGATTAGACCAAACCTTCAACTGGTCGTCATAATTTAAAACTCACAAAAACGTCCAAAACAATTAGAAAATAAATACATCTTTTTTTCTTCTTAATTATTTTTTAACTAATTCATCCTGATCAGGGTCATGGAGATCAAGGTCTATGCCTGGTGCACATGATAAGGGGCACTACAGTCTATTGCACACGCTGACCCATTTCTTAATTTCCATTTTAGGGCAATATTAAAGAAGCCAATTTATTTACTGTGTTTAATATTCTTACATGTATCAAGTGTGTAATAAATCAGGCATAAAACTTGGCATCATTTTTAATGATTTTAGAAGGATGTCAGTGAAAACACTGTTGTGTTTAACTGAATACCAATACCTCTGGTGAACTGGTGGACAGAGTAACCATGGGACATTTACTTCTTTACAGTAGTGATAGACATGTTGAATTACTTTTAAATTATGCTTCACAAAATGTGTTTTTAAACAATGTGTTTGGGTACAACCAAGAATTTAGGATTTCACTGGCAAATTAATTACAAAAATTAAGTGATGCTTTCTCTAAAAGATACCCATCATTTCTTAAATAGATTTTTAATGTGCATGCTTAAACATGTAACATACACCGATCAGCTATAACATTAAAACCACCTCCTTGTTTCTACACTTACTGTCAATTTTATCAGCTCCACTTACCATATAGAAACACTTTGTAGCTCCACAATTACTGACTGTAGTCCATCTGTTTCTCTGCATGCTTTGTTAGCCACCTTTCATGCTGTTCTTCAATGGTCAGGACTCTCCCAGGACCACTACAGAACAGGTATTACTTGGGTGGTGGGTCATTCTCAGCACTGCAGTGACACTGATATGGTGGTGGTGTGTTAGTGTGTGTTGTGCTAGTATGAGTGGATCAGACACAGCAGCACTGATGGAGTTTTTAAACACCTCACTGTCACTGCTGGACTGAAAATAGTCCACCAACCAAAAATATCCAGCCAACAGCGTCCCATGGGCAGCTTTCTGTGACCACTGATGAAGATCTCAAAGATGACCAACTCAAACATCAGCAATAGATGAGCGATCGTCTCTTACATCTACAAGGTGGACCAACTAGGTAGGAGTGTCTAATAGAGTGGACAGTGAGTGGACACAGTATTTAAAAACTCCATCAGCACTGCTGTGTCTGATCCACTAGTGAGAATGATCCACCACCTAAATAATACCTGCTCTGTGGGGGTCCTGACCATTAAAGAACAGGGTAAAAGCAGGCTAAAAAGATATGTAGAGAAACAGATGGACTACAGTCAGTAATTGTAAAACTACAAGGTGCTTCTATATGGTAAGTTATGGCTGATCAGTGTGTATGAGTCTGCAGGACTTAATCAGCATCTAAATGTGAACTGGGTTTAAAGTAAAGCTCACCGTACTGCATTCTAACATAAGAATATGTTTAAAGGTCTCTTTATTCTCTAGCTGCCTGAGCAGTGTGTTTTACTCAGCTAAACCACCTTAAACAACCTCTTCCCTCTCGAGGTTGTAACCTCTCCACATTGGACCATATTTGCTTTGTTCCACCTTTTTTCTTTTTTCTAACGCACACAGAACGGCTGATAAATATTTACCAGTGAAATAAATATTTATGAGTCACAGTGCATAAAGTTTGATGCAAATATTTGATTTGAATGTTTAGTGTGGTTCAGTCTGGCATGGAAAATGGATGAAGTTTCTGTGCTGGTGGATTCATTGTTGCTTAAGAATGAGCAGATGTGACTGTGACCTGTCACTACACATTAAATCAGCACCACATATACAATCATAACAATTCATGAAACCATCACAAAGTACTTTATCAGATACAGACCTGAGTGGGATGCCAAGGAGCAGGATCAGAAGTTAGAGAGCTATCTTTGGAATTTACTTTGGGCTTATCTATATTTATCTTCTAACCAGCTCTGTCAACAAAGCAGCCTTCACATCGTGGCTTAGCTGCTATAGGGCAGGTTAGATTGTGCAAACACGTTCCAGTTAAAACTGAGGGGAAATACTTTTAATTATATTAGAAAATATACAATTACATGTACTATTATTATTATTATTATTATTATTTAGTAGTAGTAGTAGTGTCAGTACTTATTCCATTATTATTATTATTATTATTATTATTATTATTTAGTAGTAGTAGTAGTAGTAGTAGTAGTAGTAGTAGTAGTGTTAGGTAGTGACAGTACTTATTCCATTATTATTATTATTATTATTATTATTATTATTATTATTTAGTAATAATACTATAAGAAGTATCAGTAACTATAATAATAATAATTATTATTATTATTATTATTATTATTATTATTATTATTATTTGGTAATAATAGTAGAAGTACCAGTAACTATTATTATTATTATTATTATTATTATTATTATTATTATTATTATTACTATTTAGTAATAATAGTAGAAGTACCAGTAACTATTATTATTATTATTATTATTATTATTATTATTTAGTAATAATAGTAGAAGTACCAGTAACTATTATTATTATTATTATTATCATCATCAATAGTAGTAGAAGTGTAAGTACTTATTATATTTTTATCATATTATTATTATTTATTATTATTATTATTATTATTATTATTATTATTATTATTATTATTATCAGTAGTAGTAGTTTGCCTCACAGCAAGAAGGTCCTGGATTCGATCCCCAGGCGACTGTATACAGACTGTATTCTGTCACAGTACTGTAAGTCGCTTTGGATAAAAGCGTCTGCTAAATGCTTAAAATGTAAATGTAAACTCATTATCGTGCAGAACTGATCCAGCCTTGCACCCGTTTACAGGATAGGCTTCAGACCAACCACAGCCAGATGGTATTAAATATATTAAATGATATTAAAGTGAAAAAAATTAATAATTACACGCTGTAGTCTTACCATTACTGAAATGTGATCTGGGATTTGTTTCAACACACGTCAGCATTTTCCCAGGAAATACTCTAACAAAAGACTTTGAGCTAATCGATTTTGTGTCAGCACCTGTATTTCTATTGTTTTTGAGCGTCTTCTAGTAAAACAAACTCATTTAAGGCAGCTTCTGGACCAGACTTGTCAAAAAACTGCATCTGAGGGTCTTGGCCTGGCAGAGCAAGAAAGATGGCAGAACCTCAAAGCAGTCAGATGCTGCGAATGAGCACACTGATTAACATTCAGCTTCATGGCAATGCATGAGACCGGCCTGCTCCTGCAACAGCAAGTCAGTGTACATCATGAAACGCTTAGCTGTGGAATAATTTGTGTCCAGTGATGTTGAATTATGCAGTTATACTCCAAGCTTAAAATCAGCATGGAGACTTTGATATTTGCATCACAGGCCGGAGATCCAAGAAATGGATCACTCCTTCTGGGCGCTGTGCCAGTTTTGCCCAGACTGCAGGCTCATCTTGTCATCTGATACTGAATGTTTTTACTCTGTTCTCAGACAGTAATAAACAATTACTGTGGGAACAAAGAAATGCGATGGCTTAGGAAACAGCAGTAAAGACTTTTAGGCAGGCTGCCTAGATTACTAAACTACACTGAGGGAAAATGCACAGTGCAAATAATGTCCACTGCTGTTCAATGTACTAAAGCACTAACTTATCAAGCAATTTCATTCCCCACAGAGCAGGTATTGTTTAGGTGGTAGATGATTCTCAGCACTGCAGTGACAATAACATGGTGGTGGTGTGTTAGTGTGTGTTGTGCTGGTATGAGTGGATCAGACACACAGCAGTGATGCTGGAGTTTTTAAATGCCACCCTGTAGAAGTAAAGTCTCGCTCTCCTCAATTGGGACGGGGGTCAGCACCGGTAGTAAGGAAGCCTAACACAATTGGGTAAAAACTGGACACACTAAAAAGAAATCGGGAGAAAACGGGGAAAATGCATTAAAAAAGAGACTTAGCTTCTCTTTCCTCTCATAAGCCTTTGATTGGTGTCATGGATAAATGAATAAAGCTCAGCAAATGAAAACCTAATAGACAAGCAATGTTAAAATCATGTCATTTTTTGACAAGTAATGTAACAGTGGTAAACCTGTCTGTCAGTTAATCAGTAATACATTAAAAGTCATTACTTTGTTCTTCTGTCATTTAGAGGTTAGAGAGAATTAGCAAATCACAGATTCTTGTTTACAAATGTCCCAATTTTTTCCAGTAACAGAGTTTGTACAGTATATGTGGTTCATGAATGCACATTGTTTTGGATTTGGATGCCCAACAAGTTATTATGTCTCTACATACTGTAGACCATAAAATGTATACTGTATGAGACACAAAAGGAACGCTGGATATTAACATTTATATTAAAAATTTAAATTGATTTTTGTGACTATTAAAAACATCCACATTATTATAAACAGCCACTTATAAAAAGGTTATTTGTGGAACCAAACATGGATATTTTATGAAATTACTATGAGGACTTTTTCTGCCAATTCTATTTTTATACCCTCTTATAGTTTCAAAGCTAAATGTACAGGTATAATAAGAGTATTTATCCAGGATAGCTCTGTATGGGGCAGTTGAACAGGCTAGTCATTGGAAAGTACCAGTGTTAGTGCGCTCTCAACCAGTCCCAAACCCGGACAGAGTAAGCACAAAGGACATCCGACGGAAAAATGTGCCAGATCAGGTATATGGACCAGAATGATCCACTGTGGCGACTCCTGAATACATTATCAGCTGATCAGGCTGAGGCTTAGGGGCTGTTTGGGACAATAGTGTTGCAATACAACATGCATGTAAGACCTTAAAGGCATACACTATATTGCCAAAAGTATTCACTCGTCTGCCTTCACACGCATATGAACTTGGGTGACGTCCCATTCTTAATCCATAGGGTTTAATATGACGTGGGCCCACGCTTTGCAGCTATAACAGCTTCAACTCTTTTGGGAAGGCTTTCCACAAGGTTTAGGAGTGTGTTTATGGGAATTTTTTACCATTTCTCCTGACATGCATTTGTGAGGTCAGACACTGATGTTGGACGAGAAGGCCTGCCTCGCAGTCTCCCTTCTAATTCATCCCAAAGGTGTTCTATCGGGTTGAGGTCATTCAAGTTCTTCCACACCAAACTCGCTCATCCATGTCTTTATAGACCTTGCTTTGTGCACTGGTGTGCAGTCATGTTGGAACAGGAAGAGGACATCCCCAAACTGTTCCCACAAAGTTGGGAGCATGAAATTGTCCAAAATCTCTTGGTATGCTAAAGCATTAAGAGTTCCTTTCACTGGAATTAAGGGTCCGAGTCCAACTCCTGAAAAACAAACCCACACCATAATCCCCCCTCCACCAAACTTTACACTTGGCACAATGCAGTCAGACAAGTACCGTTCTCCTGGCAACTGCCAAACCCAGACTTGTCTATCAGATTACCAGATGGAGAAGCATGATTCGTCACTCCAGAGAACATGTCTCCACTGCTCTAGGCGTTTGGAGGTCTTGGAGCGATTGGCTCTGCAGAAAGTTGGCGACCTCTGCGCACTATGCACCTCAGCATCCGCTGACCCCGCTCAGTCATTTTACGTGGCCTACCACTTCGTGGCTGAGTTGCTGTCGTTCCCAATCACTTCCACTTTGTTACAAAACCACTGACAGTTGACTGTGGAATATTTAGTAGCAAGGAAATTTCACGACTGGACTTGTTGCACAGGTGGCATCCTATCACGGTACCACGCTGGGATTCACTGAGCTCCTGAGAGCGACCCATTCTTTCACAAATGTTTGTAGAAGCAGTCTGCTTGCCTAGGTGCTTGATTTTATACACCTGTGGCCATGGAAGTGATTGGAAAACACCTGAATTCAATGATGCGAGTGAATACTTTTGGCAATATAGTGTATGTATAAGGTTTTAGTAGACTTTGCAGGCAGCATCATGTATACCTAGTGTATTTATATGTAAAATATAAAGAAGCACATTCTAGTTGAGAACACAAGGGAGCTTACAAAGTAAGAAGCAAGACATTTTTTCCTTTATCGTCAGCCAACAGGTTCGGAAACTCATGCTGCCTCATCTGCTCAGTTACATGCATTACAATTATTATTATTATTATTATTATTATTATTAATTATTATTATTATTATTATTATTATTATTATTATTATTATTAATTATTATTATTATTATTATTATTATATCCATTTTCTGCAATGTACCAGTGAAAATGGCACTGGAAATTCTAATAGAAAATATGTTGCCAACACCATGTTAGGTACCGTATTGTTGGGTTAACACAGGCAATACACTTCCAGGTTTCGGCATCCACGCTGCCTCATCTGCTCAGTTGAATTTGTTAAATCTATTATTATTATTATTTGATCCACTTTCTGCAATGTACCAGTTTAAATGGCACTGAAAAAAAACTAATAGAAAACCATGATTGACAGTAGGTACACTATTGTTGGGTTTTATCTGTAAGTTAACACAGGCAACACACTTCCAGGTTCCGGCATCCACGCTGTCTCATCTGTTCAGGTCTCCACATCATTAGTTAACCCCCAGCTTTCTGTCTGGAGCCGCTTTTATCACATTAGTAAACAGTAAAACTCAGTGGCTGCCAGCTGTAAACATCTGTCACATGACCCTACTACATCAGTCACATGAATTACTTACTGCTAGAAAAGGATCTGTAACACTAAGGCTGCTCTAAGGCTGCTTAATAAACCAGAATATACTGTGTGTTGCATTTTATTCTCATAGCAGTTTGCAGTATAAACAGAATGTGTGATTTATCATTTGGTGTTTTACTGCAAGGTAAATAAATGTATTATGGGATTTATGGATCATCCCTGTAATTAAGTTACATTTGCTTAAGTAGGCAATTATCTGCTGTATAAATTAGAGCACATACAGAAGTCAAAAGTTTTTACACACTTGAAAGAAACATGTAAGTTTTGGCAGTCATGGGATTTACATGGTTTCTGCAACTGTTCATTTTCTCTGACTAAATACATGCAACATACACTGATCAGCCATAACATTAAAACCACCTCCTTGTTTCTACACTCACTCTCCATTTTATCAGCTCCACTTACCATATAGGAGCACTTTGTAGTTCTACAATTACTGACTATAGTCCATCTGTTTCTCTGCATACTTTTTTAGTCTGCTTTCACCCTGTTCTTTAATGGTCAGGACCCCCACAGAGCAGGTATTATACGGGTGGTGGATCATTCTCAGCACTGCAGTGACACTGACATGGTGGTGGTGAGTTAGTGTGTGTTGTGCCAGTATGAGTGGATCAGACACATCAGTGCTGCTGAGTTTTTAAATACTGTGTCCACTCACTGTCCACTCTATTAGACACTCCTACCTAGTTGGTCCACCTTGTAAATGTAAAGTCATCTATTGCTGCTGTTTGAGTTATCTTTGAGACCTTCATCAGTGGTCACAGGGTGCTGTGGCTGTATATATTTTTGGTTGGTGGACTATTCTCAGTCCAGCAGTGACAGTGAGGTGTTTAAAAACTCCATCAGCATTGCTGTGTCTTATCCACTCATACCAGCACAACACACACTAACACACAATGTCAGTGTCACTGCAGTGCTGAGAATGATCCACCACCTAAATAATACCTGCTCTGTAGTGGTCCTGGGAGAGTCCTGACCATTGAAGAACAGCATGAAAGGGGGCTAACACAATATGTAGAGAAACAGGTGGACTACTGTCAGTAATTGTAGAACTACAAGGTTATATGGTAAGTGGAGCTGATAAAATGGACAGTGAGTGTAGAAACAAGGAGGTGGTTTTAATGTTATGGCTGATCTGTGTATATTTGTCCTAAAAAAGGTATTTTACAGTTTTTTGTGTGTTGTCTGACAATATCATATAAGTATAAAAGTATGCTGGGCCTTAATATATTACAGCACATCAAATATCATCTTCCCTAGCTATTTTTACCATGATGATGATGATTACTACTCTCATTGACCACCCTACTTTGTTGATTGAAATGAACCACATTTTCCATTTAAGGCACAGATTTACCTTTTAGTACAGTCCACAATAGGGCTAAGGTCCAGATTTTGAAAAGGCCATTCCAATTGATTTTAGCCTGATTTAGCTATTCAAAGATTGGTTTTAATTAGGGCTGTCAAACGATTACAATTTTTAATCGCGATTAATCTCAGAATTTCATATAGTTAATCGCGATTAATCGCATTAAAAAAAATCTGTGTAAATGTTATAGAAAACAAGGATTTTTAAGTGAAATGTTAAAGTTAAAATGGTGAACACATTTTATGCTAAATGTACTGATGTTAAAAACTGCTGGGACAAGAGAAAACTGTAAGGGAGTTTTATTCACTCACATACTAGGCAGTAATACTATCCAATGGTTTAATGGACGTTTCTACACGAAGTGAGTGTGTTTTGACCCTTTGGGGCTTCCATAGTTCATGGACAACGTGCTTGACTCAGCTGTCCGGTATTCTTTACCGTAACAGAATAAGTTTATTAAAGTGTTCTGCTCCCGACAACTTGTGAATATAGCGTGTATTTATTTCTTTATTATGCAAGTGCAGATGCTACGACGCTCTTTTACATTTTGTTAACAAACCGCAAATGAAAAACGGTGGCAAGTCCGACATTAAAACGTTTGTTCTACCAGTCAAGTCTCAACATGAACTAGAATTTGCGTTAATGGCACTATTTATCTTAATCGCGTTAAATTGAGATTGCGTTAATGCGTTATTATCGCGTTAACTTCGACAGCCCTAGTTTTAATGTATGATTTTGTCATTGTTCTGCTGAAATGCAAAGCTGCTCAGTTAATCTTCCGTGTTTTTTTCTTGTTTTTTTTATCCACCTTCTGCAATGTACCAGTTTAAATTGGGCACAAAAAAAAAAAAATAATAGCAGAATTTTGCCACCACCATGATTGACTGTAGGTACAGTATTGTTGGGTTTTATCTGTTCACAAACTTATACAGAAGTTTTTTGTCCATGTTATGAGCAACAAACAAAAAATGTGCTGATTTTGAAGCAGGGTCTTTATTTTTCACTTAGCAGCCTCTAAGCGTAAGGCTGTACACAGTGACAACTTCATTTTTTATTATTATTATTAAATCTGAAACAACAGGAAAATTTTTCTTTTTGTATACGGTTTGAGTTTTCTTACAGACCTTGGCAAAGGACTACTGTTCCATGGACTACAAGTTGTAGGCAAACTAGATCAATTCATATTGATATAGAGTGATACAGAAGCAAGTTACTTGCTTATAATCTTTCTAAACAAGATCAAACTAATAAATTAATGTAATTTAGGGCATTTACACATGTTAATCCAGTAAATATTGTCAGAAAACATGACAAATTATGAAAGAAAACAGTTGTAAAATAGAGTATAAATGATTTATGGATGTTATTACTTTTATTACTATAAAAGCTAAGATTTGATAGCTTGTTGTATGGATGGCATATAATGTTACATAGCAACAGCAATTGAAGAGTTCTTTTCAATCTCAAAAACTAATAAGTAATAAAATTTTATATGTTTTATATTTTAATGTTGCATTTCTTTCTTTCTTTAATTGTATTTCTGTTTGTCTATTTTTTCTTTACTTTTTCTATTTTAATAAACTGTCTTTTTAAAAAAAAAAATTCTCCCCGTGTTCCTGTGTTGTGGCTCTTTCAAAGTCCCCATTTCATGGACATCATATATTTATGTCTAAGTTTATTAGTTGCAGATAAACTACATTAATTCATATTGATATAGAGAAGTTATTTGCTTATAATCTTTCTAAACAAGATCACACTAATAAACTAATGTTGTAATTTGGGGCAGTTAATCATGTTAAGACATGTTAATCCAGCAAATAGTGTCAATATCTCAGCAAATATGAGAACTTATGAAAGAAAACAGTTGTAAAATAGTAAATACATGATTTGTAGAGATGTATGTCATTGTTATCAAACTGTGATGGTCCTCCTATTATTGAAAATAAAATATCTGTGTTAAATTTTAGAATGAAGAACCATGACGTTAGCTCTGAGTAACAGATAACAGTCATGTTGTTTACACACTGTATATTACATACTTCTTCTAGATGGATTTTTTGTAGTTTATCATCTCCTGTGTTTTCTCTGCAACAAACATCCAGCTGTCATGCTAATCATCAGCTCAGAGACGAATGACACAAAACCTTCCACTTCACCTATTGGTCCCAGCCTATTACATTCAGCAGATATGGCTTGGAGTCTTCTCTATCTCATCCTTCTCATCCATCAGAAAATATTTTCCTCTGTTCTTGTCATTCCTATCTGTTTCTTTTAACATCATGAGAAATTGTCTTTATTTTTACCCCTAAAGCTTTGGATACACTGAACAGCCTATAAAAAGATTACAAAAAAGACTGGACACTAAAAAATTTCAAATTCAAAACTTTTGAATTATATGCCAACAAAAACATCAATAACAACCAAACATCAGGCATCTGACCTGAACTAAACAAACAAAACTCAAGTGAATGCACATATTTTTGCTATTACAGCACAGGGTCATTTTCACAATAAATCTTAAGGGTCAAAGTAAAGTTAAAGTCAATAAAACTCATATTTATCTTCTTTACAGATTCCAAGTTGTTTAGAAGTCTACTTTGTACAAGCAATTTCTCCAACAGCTGTTTACAAACAAATGTAGCCTAGTGGTTGAAGTATTGGACTTGTAACCAAAACCAAGCCCCATCACTGCCAGGTTTCCACTGTTGGGCTATTGAGCAAGGGCCTTAACCCTCAATTGCTTAGACAATATACTGTCACAGTACTGTAAGTCGCTTTGGATAAAAGCGTCTGCTAAACGCTGAAAATGTAAATATAATACAAACAGATTATTTTACTTATAATTCACTATATAAAAATTCCAGTGGGTCAGAAGCAGTGTTAATTTTGACAGCTAATTTTGATTTAGTTTTAGTCATAGTCTTTTGACTAAAATGTCATTTAGTTTTAGTCGTAATTTAGTCATCTGAATTGTTTTAGTTTTAGTCTAGTTTTAGTCGACTAATTATCATAAGACTTTAGTCGACTAAATCTACAGTCGATTCAGTCGACTAAAATACATGTTTGTTTGTTTGTTTATTAGGATTTTAACGTCATGTTTTTACACATTGGTTACATTCATGACAGGAACGGTAGTTACTCATTACACAAGGTTATATCGAACACAGTCATGGAAAAATTTAGTGTCTTCAATTCACCTCACTTGCATGTCTTTGGACTGTGGGAGGAAACCGGAGCACCCGGAGGAAACTCACGCAGACACGAGGAGAACATGCAAACTCCACACAGAACTCGCCCCACCTGGGGTTCGAACCCAGGACATTCTTGCTGTGAGGCGACAGTGTTAACCACTTAGCCACCGTGCCGCCCTAAAATAAATATAAAGGGTGTAAAATGTAAATGCTTTTTCATCACTTCCCTTGAATTATTTAAGTCATTATATACACTTACAAAAAATTAAACATTTTTTAACCAGTTATGTAATATTAATGTTTGAATGTGCAATACACACAAAACCAGATTTAACTTATTTCAAACAACATCTTTATTTACCTGACCTTGCTTATTAAGCATAACAATAACAAAAGATTAGTAGGCCTGCTCTGCCTGAAAAGTATATGCATTGTTTATAACAAATTGCATATTACATTCTTTATAAAACTGGGTACCATAAAAGCAGCAGTGCCACACATGGTTTACACATCGTCTTGTATTTCACGACGTCAAATGAGAAATGTGTCCATAAATCGGCTCTCCTCTTTCTCCCTGTTGACATTGTGGAGTTAACTTAGTTCCATGAGTAAAGACAGTTCACAGGCTAGTCTGGTCTTTCCGGGTTTAGATCAAATGTGTGCGAGTGTGCTCTTAGCACCGTACTGCAAAAGATTAGTACTGATTGGATGGCTAATCGGCTTGTCCCGCCTCTCCTCGAAGTAGTTCTGATTGGATCTCTTCCTTACTTGTCCCTACCTTCCACAAAACTAAATCAGTTCTGATTGGATGTCGTCCCTGCCAAACATTTTCGTCTCATTTTTATTTGTTGACGAAAGTGTCAATTCATTTCGTCATAGTTTTTATCTTTTTATGTAGTTTTTATTTAGTTTTCGTCTCGTTTTCATCATGAAAAAAAGGTTCGTTGACGAAAACTATGACGAAAATCATTCGTCAACGAAATTAACACTAGTCAGAAGTTTACATATTATTAATTTGTAACAATCACCTTGACTTTTTTCAGTTCTAGGGGTTACATTTATTGCTTGAGAATACACTGCAGTCGGACAAATATACTTTTACACATCAACAAAAATCCAAAATCAAACTGCCCCTTTTCGCTGCCAACCAATTACTTTATGTATCTGAAAACAATAAAAATACACAATTCCTACAATGTAAACATTATTTTAGATTTTTAACATTGCATGCCTTTCCCCCTCCCCAGTTTCTCCCAAGTCCAAAAATGTTTTCAACAACACAAAAATTGTACAAAAATACAAAACAATTTAAGAAAAAAAGGAATAATCAACAAAGCTGAGAGAATAAATTATCCAAGTAAGACGGTCTTGGTTACTTAGGTGGACAAACACAGTTGGATATGGATTTATATATTCTGGAAATATTCTGGAAACATACAAGATGGCCACCAAGAAGAAAAACAAGTGGATTACATCTCTAATAGAACAACACAGAGATAGAGATTTGGTCTCAGTTTGAAGAAGAGAAACTCAGGTAAGCAGCGGTAATGATTTTGTGCTGCTGTGTGGTTGATCTGGGTCGTGGTGCTGCTGTTTACTGTGCGCTTTCATTTTGCAAGATAGCAAAGCATTATCAAATATTGAACTTTTTCTGGATTTTTTTGATGATCATTAATTTAAAGTAAAACAAAGCATCAGTAGCACACACTTCGAGTTTAAAGGTACAAATTTTTCAACGAAGCATGTCGAGTTTCAAAGATTTTGAGTTTAGGGGACGTCGAATTACAAGGTACCACTGTACTTTATAATTTATTCGTCGGTTTTTTCTTTACTTTTTTATTTTAGGAAACTGTCTCTTTTAGTTTCTTTCTCCCCTGTGTTCCTGTGGCGTGGCTCTTTCAAAGTCATCCTAATAAGTGTTTAATACAACACTCCCATCAGCAAGGTCACTGGTGCTTCGGTGACTCCGTGTTTTCAGGACGACGCCAGAAATAATGAAAAAGCCGATCTGCTCCTTTCAGCAGCTGGGGAGTCTCTTCCACACCTTCTCACTTCAATGTTATTAACAGCATTCGTTCAATTACAGCCTGTGACAAGGCAGCCCATGCTCTTAAAGCTAGAGAACCAGGGTTGAGATTGCAAAACCTTAAAAAAGCAGTCTTGGCGCCCAGGTGGCGCAGCGGGATATTCCGCTGACGCACCAGCACCGAGTTTCTGAACCTCCCGGTTCGAGGCTCGGTGTTGCCACCGGTCGGCTGGGCGCCATCTGGCGGGCATAATTGGCAGTGCCTGCAGGGTGGGGGACCGGACTATATGTGGGTGGGTGGGTCTTCATGCGCTGTGTAAGGACCCTGATTTGCAGAAGAGACGCCCGTGCAGAATGCACGGACGAGAAGAGGAGGGCTGTACACGTGTAAAGAAGGCGTGGGGCAGCGGCGTGCTCTCCTTGGATGCAGGTCTGGTGTGCCTGTTAGCAGCGGAAGACAGATTGGAAGCGCTAAAAATTGGGGAGAAAATTCGGAGAAAAATAATAAATATCATAATGTCCTCATAATATCATAAACTTTTCTCCAATTTTGAGTATCCATCATTTATTCCTGCTGCCAGTACATCCTCCATAGCTTTCGCAGTCATTAGTTTATCTGTATCCTCCCTTTGGGTAAGCATAGCAGGAGAAATGAAGACAGATAGAAGATAGAACAGGAATAAAAATGAAATCAATATGTTGTCACTGCAGGGATTTAAATCCCAGTCCTCTGTAAGCTTGGTGAGCCAGGAATCTTAGATTGAGCATGTCACGAACACGACTCTGGCAGAGGTGGGTAAATCAATAGTCCTGGCCTGTAGCATGTGTGGGGGCACCATGCTATGTCCCTTAACCTGCCAACTGATGCTTGCCAAAGTCCCCCTGGACATAGAGATGTGGGATTTAGCATGGAACACAGAAAACCTGAGCTTTCATAATGGTGCGTTAGACAGAGGGACAGGCTGAGACCTGCAGTTCCCTCTTGGGGACACAGATTTATGCTAGAAGTGCAAAAGCTCCTGCTCAGTGTTGTTCACTTATTTTCATTAATTACTTTATTCTGGTCAAGGTTTGCACAAGACAGGGAGACATTCTGGATCAGACCCAAGTCTACAAACAGTTTGTATTTTTGAGCTTGTCACAATAGCACATGTCTGTACACACTAACACACAGGGACTGTATAAAGTAGCCAATCCACCTTCTGCATGCTATTGGAACAGGGAGGAAGCCAAAGCAGCAGAAGAAGCTACAGACATGGAGAGAACATCTTAAACATCTAAAAGACAGTGAAAAGATGCAAAACATTCACTGTGTCATTAACTGTACCAGCTGTGCCACTGTGTCATCTTGTTTAGGTTTACTTATCAAGATTAAGTTGGGCAAGCCATAGCCTGGTGGTTAAGGTCCTGGACTAGTAATCAGAAGGTTACTGATTCAAGCCCCGCCACTGACAGGTTGCTGCTGTTGGGCCCTTGAGCAAGGCCCTTAACCCCCAATTGCTCGGACAGTATACTGTAACTGTAATGCAAGTCACTTTGGATGAAGGCGTCTGCTAAAATGCAAAAAAATGCAAAATTAATCGCATACTTTAACAGTACGTACTAAATTCGAGGCATTGCGCGCTGCTCGGCAATAGCACATTTCTGTACATACTAATACACAGAGAATGTATAAAGTAGCCAATCCATCTTCTGCATGCTTTTGGAACAGGGAGGAAACCAGAGCACCCAAAGGAAGCCACAGACATGGAGAGAACAACCGAAACATCTAAAAGACAGTGAAAAGATGCAAAAATAATTAAATAAAAATGTTTACTGTGTCATTCACTGTACCAGCTGCTCTTTCAGTATGCAAGTGTGCAGTATGCACGCAACCTCTGACGTACTACAGCCGCCACCTTACCAATGTCACGTGATGCATGGTGTCACATCGCCACAGTTATAACAATTTTAATTCTCCACCAAGCTAATCAGGGATGTACACAATCATAACATTTCTCATTTTTGTCTTACTTACTTTGAACGCCTTTACAGCTCCAGTTGAATTATGGGATAGATTATCGGACCGCAGTGTGCTGTGTTTGCGTACTCAAAAATAGCCACCCATGCAATAAGTCATCTGGGTACTTTGCGCTTACTGTTTAATGAATACTACATATTCGGACACACTACCTGCTCTCACCTACTGCTTTCACGTATTGTTCAATATGGAGGTATGCGATTCCGGACACAGCAGCAGTTTGATGACTTAGTTGTGGTTGAGAAAAATTTTTAGTGAGCTACATAGAGCTATGATGTCTGCCCAACTGATTGGGAAGGAAGGGGGGCACATATGAATCCATATGGTCTCAAAATGGAATGTCTAACAAGCTCATGATCTGTTGATAAAAAATAGAATAATAAGTAAATTCAAAATCCATTACTAGCACAAATAATAAAAAAAGAACCTATAAAATATCCATCCATCCACCAGTTTTAAAGAAAAAAAAGCTCATTCTTTACTACTAACAAAAAGCCCATTTGATTCTGTGTTATTTTGAGGAAAAAAAGAGAAAAAAAGAAGTAAAAACATTCACCTCATGTACCCTCTTTCAGTTAATAGACCCATTATATTTTAAAGCTGCTACAGGCAGTTCTAAAATAACAAAGTGACAGGCACAAAAGCAAATTTTCTAAACCACTAAAAGAAGGGCTTGAGGCCGCTGCCTTTCTCAGTCCCAGACATAAAGCTTAGAATGAAAAATTCATCTTTTAATATTTCTCCATAGGCTTCTCAAGTTCATGAATATGCCTTTGACTATCACAAAAAACAGAACACTTCTTTTGCATTTTCCACCATATCAGATAAATTTTTAACTAAACTGGTATTGTGCTTGGCTAGCGCAGTGATCTGCAATGCTACCCCACCACTGCAGAGATCCGGGTTTGAATCATACATGACAGGAAACCGAAACCCTGTAATGGATTGTCAGACAGGGTATTTCTAGCTTGCACCCAGTGTTACCGGTTATACTGGACCTGCAGTGGCCCTGACCAGGATAAAGCAATTTATGAAAAAAGTAGAAATAATAAATAAATATATGTTATAGTAAATTATCGAAAATATATAGTCATTTAAAATTATAGGAAATATATATATTTAGGTTTGGAAAGTATCCCGACACTTTCTCAAACATGGAACAGTGGTATCGGACATAGGCTCCAGCCTGAAATGGTAAGGTAGCTGACACCTCTTTTTGCACTATTAAACCCTTGCAGCTCATTCAAAATGCAGCTGCCCGTCTGGTTTTTAACCAACCTAAACACTGCCACATCACCCCACTGCTGAGTTCTCTTCACTGGCTTCCTGTAGCTTCACGCATTCAGTTTAAAACACTGATGCTCGCCTACAAAGCCAAAAATGGACCAGCCCCAAGTAACCTTCGTGGTCTAATCAAACCCCGCTCTGTACCACCAACCTCCGAGCCTCTAGTCTCGCTCGACTTGATCCTCCACCCTGGACTAGAGGAAGACACGGAGCATCAAGGCTCTTCTCTGTACTGGCACCCAAGTGGTGGAACAAGCTTCCCTTGTCTGTCCAAACATCTGAGTCTCTTGCTGTTTTTTAAAAACGATTAAAAACTTTCATCACCTCTTTACTAAGCACTTAAACTGACATGTACTTACTTACTAACGCTCATTCATTTCTTGCAAAAAAAAAAAGTTGTCTACTTAAACTAGAGTAAGGTAATGTTCACTATGGAAGCACTTCTGTAAGTCGCTCTGGATAAGAGCGTCTGCTAAATGCAGAAACTGTAAATGATAAAGTTTAAAATTAAGGAGCCAGTTCAGCAAAACTGCAGTTAAAGAAAAGAGTCCATCAGGTAAAGACCGGGTAACACAGCCAATGCTGTTACTGCTGCAGTGGGAGTTTTTGCATTTCACACCACGAAGCATCACAACACCTACAGATCAATGGACTCCAAACTATTTCATTTGTTATTATTATTGTTTATGGCTAAACGCTGAATTGAAAGACCATAAATGCATTTGTTAGTTGTCTTGCTAAAAAGTAGTTACCTACCGTTACTCTGCAAGTTTAAGAAAGTTTAGTCTGACAATTATGGTCTACAAAACTAATTAAATCAGGTTTCACAGGCAATTAGGTGAAAAAGGGAGAAATGCCATCTAGAGTTTTTTTATTTAACCTAACACTGTGTATTGTTTTGTTATGGAAACCAGTAATTATAACTGACTGCATTTTTATAAAACACCTACTGTTTAACATCAACGTCAGCTGTGTGTGTTAGAGTCAAATGCCAAGTGTCTCGCGCACAGTGCATAACCACGTTTTCTAATCGTGGCATTTTATGAAAGAGTGTAATAAATTTTCTTAGCTAGTACAAACTTCATACCCCAAAATTATGACATGATTTAGGATTTAAGAGGTAGGTTTTAAAGGGTTCTTAATGCTTGCTCCATTCGTTGCTGGCTTGCATGAATTTGTTTTTAGTCCTTTCCTATTCCATCAGTAATTGCTCTGTGCCACCTCACAGCCATAGTGCAGGTGCAGGGGCATGATAATGAAGTAGTGTGCAGCGTGGGTGGCAACTCGAGAGAGAGCCACCATAGTCTGAAACACACACACACACACACACACACACACACAATCAAGATTGACTCAGCGCTTAACAGCACGCTCCGTCTTTCACCCCAGGGGTGGAAGTCACTCACTCAGCACCCCTTTAAGCGGCCCCCATACGCCCATAAGAGGTGAGCGCTATGCTCAATTAGAGTGCCTCCCATCATTAATAAAAGTGGATGAGTCCTTGGGGTCCAGAGCGCGATGGCCCAGGTGTTAATTTAGCCGTGCAGAGTAAACAGCCCCTGCAGCTCTGCGGCTCCCAGGAATCTGCATAGATTTGCTAAAACGTGGAAATCTACATACAGCATAAATATGAGGCTTTAGTGTATTTACAGTTTGGTGCATACACCAGTAGTGTTCTTATACATTGTTTTAATGTTTTTGGAGTGTTTTAGTGATTATTTTAGTTGCAGGTAGTGCTAAATACAGTATGCATGGCATGAGACTTTACTTACATGTATAACTTATACATATTTAGACAAATTTGTGAATAAAATATACACCGATCAGCCATAACATTATGACCACCTCCTGGTGTTTACACACACTGTCTATTTTATCAGCTCCACTTATATACCATATAGAAGCATCTGTTTCTCTACATACATTTTTAACCTGCTTTCACCCTGTTCTTCAATGGTCAGGACCCCCACAGGACCACCACAGAGCAGGTATTATTTAGGTGGTGGATGATTATCAGCACTGCAGTGACAATGACATGGTGGTGGTGTGTTAGTGTGTGTTGTGCTGGTATGAGTGGATCAGACACAGCAGCGCTGCTGGAGTTTTTATTTACCATGTCCACTCACCGTCCACTCTATTAGACACTCCTACCTAGTTGGTCCACCTTGTAGATGTAAAGTCAGAGACGATCGCTCATCTGTTGCTGATGTTTGAGTTGGTCATCTTCTAGACCTTCATCAGTGGTCACAGGACGCTGCCCACGGGGCGCTGTTGGCTGGATATTTTTGGTTGGTGGACTATTCTCAGTCCAGCAGTGACAGTGAGGTGTTTAAAAACTTCAGCATCAGCGCTGCTGTGTCTGATCCACTCATACCAGCACAACCCACACTAACACACCACCACCATGTCAGTGTTACTGCAGTGTTGAGAATGATCCACCACCCAAATAATACCTACTCTGTAGTGGTCCAGGGAGAGTCCTGACCATTGAAGAACAGCATGAAAGGGGGCTAACAAAGTATGTAGAGAAATAGAAATAAGTGGAGCTGATAAAATGGACAGTGAGTGTAGAAACAAGGAGGTGGTTTTAATGTTATGGCTGATCAGTGTATACAAATCTGTTGCCTTTAATTATGTAAAAGTGTATAAATTAATGGTTGTTTGTTACATAAAATCAGTATAAAAATATAGTTTATTTGCTGTTTTCATAAATGTATAAAAAGCCATGAAGTATTAAGCTGATCCTAAAATGCTCAGGATATTTTATGAGCTGTTAAAAAGGCTCTGGGGTCTCAAGGACTCCAAAAACAACACAGACTTTCCTAAAAGGCTGCATACACCAGTGCTAGTCAAATTAAACTTAGATTTAGTTTAGTGTCATTTTTCTTAATTACAGAGTTCAGGAATTTGTTCTGTAATTTATAATCTTAACCACGCTCATTTAAAACTTTCAGACCAGATAAAACTAACAGCACTTCCCAGCTGTTCGACAAAATGCTGTTTTAGATCCAGAATGTAAGTAAATTCAACTCTATTCATTAGTTTGTAGTGCAAACTAATGAACATAGCTGTGACGCGCATTAAAACCATGTCATAGCCCCGCTGTGCGTCTCCGGCTCTGTTCCGGAGCATGTGCTGCCTAATTAAGCCTCATGTCACCGCTGTCTGTATCTCCTAAAACCACTCCTGCTGTTCGCTGAAAAGTGGGCTGGTGTAATTGCCTTTCAAGGGCTGGAAATAGCCTGTGTCTGTCCTGACAATCAGCAGCTCCAGCAAGCTTCAGTGACCCTGCAAATTGCACACCGCTGATGCTCTTAGATCTGGTTCTGGTCCCTTTCAGCAAAGATCCTGTGTCCACCATCTGAAAGCTTGATAAAGGCCTGTAGTGCCACAGGACACAAGTACCACGGGATACAAAGCAACAGGTTGGGGTGCAGCATTAATTTAGAAGGTTGCGGATGGTGGTGAAGGATCAAAGAGCCAGTACAGGTGGGTGCAATTACGTTACGTTTGGAATGTTAGAAAAAAAATATTAAAACCATTCAAGAGAAAGAAAAAAAAAAAAAAGAGAACTCTGGACCATCTGGATAAGAAGAACCACATCCAAATCCACTGTGGAGGTATACATAGGAGATACACTTCTCCAGCTGCAAAATACAGACACAATTATGTCACTGGTCTGGTTTCCTTTGGCTTTTTCTTTGAAATGATTTTGAAAGAAATTAATAAATACATTTGAAGCTTTGGCACTTCACAATCCTTTCTTCTATTAAGCAGCAACAAGTGACTTCTTATTTTAAGTATAGAAAGTTTATACATGTTTAATTATGCTTTAAAATGCTATGTTACAAAGAATTTAACTCCAATAATTGTGTGTAAAGTGATATACTGTATATACAGTATATATACAGTGTATCACAAAAGTGAGTACACCCCTCACATTTCTGCAAATATTTCATTATATCTTTTCATGGGACAACACTATAGACATGAAACTTGGATATAACTTAGAGTAGTCAGTGTACAGCTTGTATAGCAGTGTAGATTTACTGTCTTCTGAAAATAACTCAACACACAGCCATTAATGTCTAAATAGCTGGCAACATAAGTGAGTACACCCCACAGTGAACATGTCCAAATTGTGCCCAAATGTGTCGTTGTCCCTCCCTGGTGTCATGTGTCAAGGTCCCAGGTGTAAATGGGGAGCAGGGCTGTTAAATTTGGTGTTTTGGGTACAATTCTCTCATACTGGCCACTGGATATTCAACATGGCACCTCATGGCAAAGAACTCTCTGAGGATGTGAGAAATAGAATTGTTGCTCTCCACAAAGATGGCCTGGGCTATAAGAAGATTGCTAACACCCTGAAACTGAGCTACAGCATGGTGGCCAAGGTCATACAGCGGTTTTCCAGGACAGGTTCCACTCGGAACAGGCTTCGCCAGGGTCGACCAAAGAAGTTGAGTCCACGTGTTCGGCATCATATCCAGAGGTTGGCTTTAAAAAATAGACACATGAGTGCTGCCAGCATTGCTGCAGAGGTTGAAGACGTGGGAGGTCAGCCTGTCAGTGCTCAGACCATACGCCGCACACTGCATCAACTCGGTCTGCATGGTCGTCATCCCAGAAGGAAGCTGACGCACAAGAAAGCCCGCAAACAGTTTGCTGAAAACAAGCAGTCCAAGAACATGGATTACTGGAATGCCCTGTGGTCTGATGAGACCAAGATAAACTTGTTTGGCTCAGATGGTGTCCAGCATGTGTGGCGGCGCCCTGGTGAGAAGTACCAAGACAACTGTATCTTGCCTACAGTCAAGCATGGTGGTGGTAGCATCATGGTCTTGGGCTGCATGAGTGTTGCTGGCACTGGGGAGCTGCAGTTCATTGAGGGAAACATGAATTCCAACATGTACTGTGACATTCTGAAGCAGAGCATGATCCCCTCCCTTCGAAAACTGGGCCTCATGGCAGTTTTCCAACAGGATAACGACCCCAAACACAACCTCCAAGATGACAACTGCCTTGCTGAGGAAGCTGAAGGTAAAGGTGATGGACTAAACCCAATTGAGCACCTGTGGCGCATCCTCAAGTGGAAGGTGGAGGAGTTCAAGGTGTCTAACATCCACCAGCTCCGTGATGTCATCATGGAGGAGTGGAAGAGGATTCCAGTAGCAACCTGTGCAGCTCTGGTGAATTCCATGCCCAGGAGGGTTAAGGCAGTGCTGGATAATAATGGTGGTCACACAAAATATTGACACTTTGGGCACAATTTGGACATGTTCACTGTGGGGTGTACTCACTTATGTTGCCAGCTATTTAGACATTAATGGCTGTGTGTTGAGTTATTTTCAGAAGACAGTAAATCTACACTGCTATACAAGTTGTACACTGACTACTCTAAGTTATATCCAAGTTTTATTTCTATAGTGTTGTCCCATGAAAAGATATAATGAAATATTTGCAGAAATGTGAGGGGTGTACTCACTTTTGTGATACACTGTATATATATATATATACGTATATATATATATATATATATATATATATATATACTGATCAGCCATAACATTAAAACCACCTATTTGTTTCTAAACTCACTGACCATTTTTTCAGCTTCACTTACCATATAGAAGCACTTTGTAGTTCTACAATTACTGACTGTAGTCCATCTGTTTCTCTGAATACTTTTTGGCCTACTTTCACCCTGTTCTTCAATGGTCAGGACCCCCACAGGACAACCACAGAGTAGGTATTACTTGGGTGTTGGATCATTCTCAGCACTGCAGTGACACTGACATGGTGGTGGTGCGTTAGTGTGTGTTGTGCTGGTATGAGTGGATCAGACACAGCAGCGCTGCTGGAGTTTTTAAATACTGTGTCCACTCACCGTCCACTCTATTAGACACTCCTACCTAGTTGGTAAACCTTGTAGATGTAAAGTCCGAGACGATCGCTCATCTGTTGCTGCTGATTGAGTTGGTCATCTTCTAGACCTTCATAAGTGGTCACAGGACGCTGCCCATGGGGTGCTGCTGGCTGGATGTTTTTGGTTGGTGGACTTTTCTCAGTCCAACAGTGACAGTGAGGTGTTTAAAAACTCCAGCAGCACTGTTGTGTCTTGTCCACTCATACCAGCACAACAAACACTAACACACCACCACCATGTCAGTGTCACTGCAGTGCTGAGAATGATCCACCACCCGAATAATACCTGCTCTGTGGTGGTCCTGTGGGGGTCCTGACTATTGAAGAACAGCATGAAAGGGAGCTAACGAAGCATGCAGAGAAACAGATGAGCTACAGTCAGTAATTGTAGAACTACAAAGTGCTACTATTTGGTAAGTGGAGCTGATAAAATGGACAGTGAGTGTAGAAACAAGGAGGTGGTTTTAATGTTATGGCTGATCGGTATATATATATATATATATTTTTTTTTTTTCTTCCTTTTTATCCCAATTTAGCGTAGTCTCTTTGTCTTCCACTGCTAGGGGATCCCCGATTGCAGTCGAGTTGGGTATATTGCTGCTCACACCTCATCAAACCTGGGCACAGCCCTTAGCGGGACCCAGTGCTGCAGGCACTGCTAATTATGCCCGATAGATGGCGCCCTGTTGACCGGTGGCAACGCCGAGTTTCGATATTCGGAATATCCCACTGTGCCACCTGGGTGCCCCAATAGAGTAAAAGCATTAACATAATGCTATTTATTTATTTATTCAAGCAAACAATGTTATTTAACATCTCTATTACTTTTGTGAAATGGGAATTATAACTTTAGTTTTTTAATTAACCAGCTTGTCAAATTTAATGATTGGTCTGTTTAGCTAACTGAACACAGCCAAACATGATTTTAGCCAAAAAAAATAAAACAGGTTTGCTCCTGATCCCCTGTCTTGCTGGGCTTTAGCTCCTCTTCTATCCTAGCCAAACAGAAATAGAGTCGTCTTGATTATTACAAATCAAAATTAATTAACTAAGTTTAGAATTTAAGTTTTTGTCATGGTATGGGTGTGTGTGTACTACAGCATTGGTGACCTGGACGTCTATGCTAAGTGATACATACACATTTTGTAGCAACATTTGCTGCCATGTAAGGTGATGCCAAGACACATTTCAACACGTCACAACTTTGTGGCTTCGTATTAAAAGAGTTCTGGTGCTAGAATGGCCGGTCCGCAGTCCAGATGTCTTCTATCTACACAATAACTATGACAGAGACGCTGGATTGTTGAGTAGTGTTATAATAAGTGTTATATCAAGAAGGAATGGGACAAAGTCCATTGCTATAGTTTACAGTTACAGAATATTTTTGTATGTATACAAATGTATACCAAAACAAAATGTATTAAAATATAAATCTATTTCTACCTTAAAAAATTATTTCTACATAATTTTATTCAAATATTTTTTTACTGTCCTTACTTTTTTCAAATTAGGTTCGTACGAAGGTTCCAGCAGTCTTTAAACTATATCTTAAGACTAAAAAGGATAGAAAGTATGACAAAGCCATCTAAAGATTCTGGGACTCATGACTTTCAGGAGAACCTGCTGAAATGTTTTTTTAAGGGCTGAGTGATTACAGGGGCAGCTGTAGCTTAGTGGTTTAGGTATTGGACTAGCAATCAGAAGGTTGCCAGTTAAAGCCCCACCACTGCCAGGTTGCCGCTGTTGGGCCCTTGAGCAAGGCCCTTAATCCTCAATTACTTAGATTGTATACTGTCACAGTTCTGTAAGTCGCTTTGGATAAAAGCGTCTTCTAAATGCTGTAAAAAAAGATTTTTTTTAAATAGCATATAACTGCAAATGACTTTAGACAAGACCAGTGTAGTATTAAAAGTGTTTTTCTTATCTGACATTTACAAACAAAGCAAAAGGAAAAATTATAAATTAAGAAAATAAACCACATCATTTCATAGTAAAAACATTAACATAATGTGAAATATCGTGTTTAGTGAAATATGGTGATGGTAATTTGAACATGTGCTGCATCAGGTCTGTATGACTTTTCATCAGGAACTGCAGAACATTTATTGATGAAACAATTATTTGAGATTGGAGAATGGAAGGTCATGTCTTTATAAGCTAAGACATAATTGGGCTATGCAGCAAAACAATGATCCTAAATACAAAAGCAAGTTAATTTAAACGCCATTTTCTGAAAAGTTGGGACATTTTGTAAAATGTGATAAAAACAAGAGTCTATGATTTGTTTTTTCAATGGAACATTTATAATACTTATAAAAGCAGTCCAGGCACTTACACAAACAATGATTGGTCCGTCTGAGGGTTTGATTGTCAGGCGGGAATTACTCATAACTTCTTTCTTGTCCATGGATTAGAGATGTTCACAAGTCACAAAATACGAGTCCGAGTCAAGTCACGAGTCTTTAGGCTTGAATGTGATGTATGAATGTAATAAACGTAATTTCCGTAACAAGAAGGTACCAGTTAAAAGCTTAAACTGATACGTTTTGTTTTCATCGTAAAATCACAGCACAGTGGCCAAAATCCAAAACACAGCAAAAAAAATCATAACCACTGCTTACTTTAGCTTATGTTCTTCCAGATGCTATTACATTTATAACCGTGTGTTGTACCATTAGGAATATAATCCATTATTTTGTGAATGTGCTTATAATTAAAAACCTCCAAACTTTTCCCGGTTGTTAAGTAAAACACTAACTCGATAGAAAGCCAATCAAGCATTTCATTGACACGTCATCTGTGTGACGCAAACTGAATAAATGCAAATAACAGCATTTCTTTATATATATATATATAGAACGAAGCTAACCCACACCCCCTTCCGACACGTGGGCAGCATGCCGTCTCTGAGAGAGTCCCTATCCGGCTTAATATCCCACCCCTATCTGAACAGCAGGCAAATCGGTGTTCATGTGGCTGCTCATCCCAGCCGGCAGGCAGAGCTGAGACTTGATACGATGTATTTGAGATTCCAGCTCTGGTGTTCTAGTGTGTGTTTTTACTGCTGCGCCACCTGATCGGTGACAGACTTCTTTCTTGTCCATGCATCAGTGCATGGCCTTACAACTGGATTTTGACTTAACAGACACAAATTAAACAGACACTTTAAAACTGTTGCAGAAAACCTTCTAAAAAAAGAGAAGGCTGTTATAACTGCAAAGAGATGGAGAACTACATATTAATGCTAATGGATTTGGGATGGGATTGGCTGTCCAAAAAGGTCATGGTGAGGTAACTACATACATTGGCTTTGTAGTGATTTTACAGGGCTCATTGGCAATGAAACAAAAATACAAAAGTACAAGCAGGACACAACCAAAGCTAGTATGGTGTTGAAATGGAACAGAATCTAGTTGTTGGGTGTGAGACAAAACAGTCAGCATGGTGAGGACCTCTAGTTTGGGGTAGCTTGACCACTAGAGATGAAGGTGTGCTTTCTGCTGGATCTGTGTTAAATCTTCAGTGAGCCAGTACAAAAGCATGAATATGAATATTTAAAGAGCTTCTCACCTTGAGTTTTGAGCTTTGGAAAAAAGGATTGCATTTCTTTTCAGAAGCCTTATACATGCTATGACTTTACTGCTAGCAAATTCATCAGTGGGACCCATTTTTGTGTCAAGTTTTGGGGTTTTGCTTTTAATTTTATTTTTTAATGTTAACATTTTAAGATAATCTCAGTCTACAGCATCTGCATTGTATTGGTAGTTACAATCAAATATTCAAGGCTTTTTACTTACTGATTCATCCTGGACAATGTTGTGGTGCAGTGCAGAGTCTACCCAAAGACACATGGTATCACGAACTCACAGTACTGCATACTGTAATATTTGTACATCTGTACAATAATAGCCTTTAAATAACAACCTGAATATATTAAACAAATGGTGCTAGTAATTATGGTATGTACAACCCCAAATCGGAAAAAGTCGGGACAGTATGGAAAATGCAAATAAAATAAAAACACAGTGTTCCTTACATTTACTTTGACTTTTATTTGATTTTAGATAGGATGAACCTGAGATATTTCATGTTTTATCTGCTCAACTTCATTTCATGTATTAATAAACATCCATTCCTTCATTTCAGGCTTGCAACACATTCCAAAAAAAGTTGGGACGGGGGCAATTTAGGGCAAGTAATGAGGTGAAAAAACTAAATAATGATGTGATTTTAAACAGGTGATGTCAACAGGTGATTGTAATCATGGTTTGGTACAAAAGCAGCATCCAGGAAAGGCTGAGTCTTTGATGAGCAAAGATGATCAGAGGATCTCCAGTTTGTCAACAAATGTGTGAATTATTGAAATGTTTAAAAACAATGAAACTCAAAGAAAGATTGGCAGGGATTTGCATATTTCTCCCTCGACAGTGCATAATATCATTAAACCATTCAAGAAATCAGGAGGAATTTCAGTGTGTAAAGGCCAAGGGCGCAAGCTTAAGCTGAATGCCCTTGATCTTTTATCCCTCAGACAGTCCCTCAGTTCCCTCAGTTGCATCAAGAACCACCACTCAACAATAGCTGATATAAGCACATGGGTGAGGGATTACTTTGGCAAACCTTTGTCAAGCTCTACAATAAGGAGTTACATGCACAAATGCCACTTAAAACTTTACTGTGCAAAAAAGAAGCCTTATGTTAACCATGTCCAGAAGCGGTGTCGACTTCTTTGGGCTCAGAGTTCATCCTGTCAGCAATCAAATAAAAGTAAAAGTAAATGTAAGAAACTCTGTGATTTTTTTATTATTTGCTTTTTCCATGCCGTCCCAACTTTTTTCTGATTTGTGGTTGTAAGTTAATGTGTGTATTTTTGTATTTAATGTGTATTTACAACTGTGAGGGACTACGCACCTTTCACTCACCTTTTACACCTGTTAATGTGATGTGACAATAAAAGTGATTTGATTTTGATTTGTATCAGGCACTAACACATTCACTCATTTAATTAGTGCAGTTGTAGCCTAGTGGTTATGGAAAGGTCGCTGGTTTAAGCCCCACCACTGCCAAGTTGCCACTGTTGGGTCCTTGAGCAAGGCCCTTGACTGTTAATTGCTTAGACAATATACTCTCACAGTACTGTAAGTCGCTTTGGAGAAAAGTGTCTGCTAAATGCCGAAAATGTAAATGTAATCACAACTTACTTCTGTAAGTTTTTGGATGGTGAAGAACTAAATAGCTTTTTTTTTCATATTATTTGAATTTCCCTTAGAAATGTACTTTTAGTGAGTCTATTATGTATTATTTATACATTGCCTGTAGTTATTAAAGAATACTCTGCCATCTATGTATTTCAGTCTTAATCATTTTAGCTTTAACTTCAAGGTTGTTGATATTTTTTAGGAATTACACAAGGAAACAGCCGCTGTGAATTGTGAATCACTCTCATTACTGAGTACCTCGCTCTCACACCCAGCCACCAGCGCTGACATTGTGTGGATTTAATTGCATTGAGATGAGTGAGGAGAGCCACTTTTATGAGCTTTTGTTTGTGGAAATGCAGCTATTTGGTGGTTCAGAGATGCTGTGTAGCTCTTTCTCCTGTCAACGACATTTAGTAAATTACACAGTTTAGAAAGCACTTAAAATCCCACTATATCGATCAATCTACACTATATAGACATAAGTACTGGGACACCCCTTCTAATTATAGAATTCATGCGTTTCAGCCACACTGCTAACAGGTTTTTACATTGTAAATCAGTTATATTAAGCAAATGATATGCTTCCAATTTTACAGAAACAGTTTAGGGAAGGCCAGCATGACTGTGCCCCTGTGCACAAAGCAAGCTCTATAAAGACATGAAGAAAATCTTGGTTTAAAGAAACTCTGACCTGCACAGAGCCCCGACCGTTGCTTCACTAAACAGCTTTGGAATGAACTGGAACATCAATTGAGGCTTTCTTGACTAACATCAGTGCCCAGCCATACACATGCTCTTTTGGCTGAATGGGCACAAATTGTTGGATATCCCATTCCAAAACTATTGACATTAATATGGAGGTGCAACCCGACTTCCTTTGCAGCTACAGTACAATAGCCTCCTTCCAGAGGAAAGGCTACACACAATGTCTTGAAGTGTGTATGTCAGAATTTGTGCCCATTCTGATTGATTCTGGATGAAAACACATAAATCGCCATTTATTTTCCAATGTATCCCAATTTTTATCATAACACAGGTCTGCAAAAAAAATTTTTTCAAGAGCTGTTTTGGTTATTCCACGTAATCTTTATGTTTTTGGGTGCGCTGAATCCGAAAATGACCTCCGTTTTGTCATAGGACATCACATTTTCTGACAATTTAGGTAACTATGTTAAATAAGGCAATACCTCAAAATAAATGAAAGTAGACTTATAAAATTAATTTTTTATTACAAATTTTTCATGAAAATCATTTTTTTTACTGGAATGAGCTCACTAACACACACTAAAATCTCTTTAGATTCTTCTTCCCTGTGAGGCTCCTCTTGGTACATTTACGCTTGTGAGTAGCATCTGCAATGTCTCTCTGAAGCGTCCAACAGTAGTCTGCCATCAATGTAATGCTCCATCTTCCCTGGTATCTTCTTTCCATCTCTTTAATGTCCTGGTGGAATCGTTCACCTTGCTCTTCACTCACAGCTCCCAAATTTTCAGGAAAGTTGTCAAGGTGGGAGTGGAGGAAATGCACTTTTAAACTCATCAGGCAACCTAAAGCTTGAAATGCTTTCAGCATTCGTCCGACGATGTTTTTGTAGCCAGGATCTTTGTTATTGCCTAAAAATGTCTTTATGACTTCTGTAAATGCAATCCACCCTTCTTTTTGAGGATCCGTCATGGTATTGATAAACTCTTGATCAGCTATAAGCCTTCTAATGTCTGGTCCGACGAACACACCTTCCTTCAATGTTGCCTCCGAGAGGCCTGGAAACTTGATGACCAAGTATTTGAAGCATTCTCCATCTCTTGGAAGGGATTTTACGAATTGCTTCATCAATCCCAATTTTATGTGGAGAGGTGGTAGAAGAACTTTATCGGGAGGTACCAAAGTTTCTCGGAGGAAATTTTTTTCACCAACTGTGAGCTTTCTCGGCTGGCAACTCTTCTTGGTCCAGTGATTTTGTCGGTCTCGACTGTCCCATAGACACAGAAAACAAGGGAATTTGGTATACCCAGCTTGTTGCCCGAGCAGCATGCACAAGACTTTCAAATCCCCGCACACTTGCCAACCGTGGTCTTCATATTTAAGTTTACGAAGAACCAATTCCAAGTTCTCGTAGGTTTCCTTGAGGTGTACGGAATGACCTACAGGGATGGAAGCATAAAACTTGTGGAGTAAAACTGCTTTTAGACTTCTTTTTGAAGAATCTATAAAAAGACGCCATTGCGCTGAATCATATTGGATTTTGAATTGACCCATCAAACCTTCGACATCAATGCAATAAACCAACTTATCTTCCTGGGCAAAGTAAGGAACGAACTCCTTTTCACGATGTCTGAACCATGAAAAAGACACTCCTGGCAACAATAAATTCCTGCTTTTGAGCCTTGATCCGAGTAACTCAGCGGCATCTTTGGGAAGATTCAAGTCTCTTACCAAATCATTCATCTCCTCCTGGGAAAACAATTTTGGTCTTGTATCATCTTCAAAGTCAGAACTTGATTCATCATCTGGTTCAGGTATGACTCCATCTTCATCGGAGCTAGTTATCTCTTCCAAGGTAGCAGGGGCCTTGGGTACTGGTATATCTGTGCCATGGGGGATGGGACAAATTGCTGAGTGAAGTTTGGGGTATGAAATGGAATGCTTCCATTTTGAATTATACCCTTTCACATCGCATGAACAAAAGTAACAATCGTCATTATGGTTCTTTTGCTCTCGCCATACCATAGGAATCCCATAACGGAAAGCTTTTTTCTTACCCTTGAACCAATTTCGGAGGTCCTCAACACACCGTTTGCACACTTTATGAGGCGCCCAAGCTTTATCTTGATCTCCAAGCTTTAGTCCGAAGTATGCGAAGTATACTTTTTTCACAAAGTCTGTAATATTCAGCTGTTGCTTCAACACTGTATATTCACCACAAATATAACAGAAACTGTCAGGCGAATTAATACACTTCCGCTGAGTCATAATGCTAATTTTAAGAAACACGGTTGAATAATGACGAGCTAACACGAACTGAGATAAAAAAGTGTGAACAGGCGAGAACCAAGAAAAAACTATTGAATCAAGCCCGGGCATGTCAGAGCCTGCGCGTTCAGCTTGCAACATGTTGATGCTGGTTTCATTAGCTCACTGTGAAAGTTCATTTCATTGAAAGTTATATTTTTTTGGCATTGTATATCTTGAATGCACTGATGTGAATTAATTAATAGTAATTTTGACTTTAAATTTGGTTAAAAACCCTGAGATAAAAAAAATACCAAAAATTGAGAAAAATTTACTAAATTTGAAGAGAATTTTGCATTTTGTGGCAAATCCTGAAGTCCAGGATTTTTTTCAATATTTTTTTCGTTTTCAGCACACCAAAATACATGGAAATTAGATAAAAATAATCAAACAGCTTTTCG
The DNA here is from genome assembly GCF_030014385.1 of Trichomycterus rosablanca. Lineage (NCBI taxonomy): Eukaryota > Metazoa > Chordata > Actinopteri > Siluriformes > Trichomycteridae > Trichomycterus > Trichomycterus rosablanca. Next base: position 78,491,805 of record NC_085988.1, read on the forward strand.
AAACAGCAAATTCAAAATCTCTTTTACTATATACACCGATCAGCCATAACATTAAAACCACCTCTTTGTTTCTACACACATTGTCCATTTTATCAGCTCCACTTACCATATAGAAGCACTTTGTAGTTCTACAATTACTGACTGTAGTCCATCTGTTTCTCTGAATGCTTTGTTAGCCCCCTTTCATGCTGTTCTTCAATGGTCAGGACTCTCCCAGGACCACCACAGAGCAGGTATTATTTGGGTGGTGGATCATTCTCAGCACTGCAGTGACACTGACATGGTGGTGTGTTAGTGTGTGTTGTGCTGGTATGAGTGGATAAGACACAGCAGCACTGATGGAGTTTTTAAACACCTTACCGTCACTGCTGGACTGAGAATAGTCCACCAACCAAAAACATCCAGCCAACAGTGCCCTGTGGGCAGCGTCCTGTGACCACTGATGAAGGTCTAGAAGATGACCAACTCAAACAGCAGCAATAGATGAGCGATCGTCTCTGACTTTACATCTACAAGGTGGACCAACTAGGTAGGAGTGTCTAATAGAGTGGACAGTGAGTGGACACAATATTTAAAATCTGCAGCAGTGCTGCTGTGTCTGATCCACTCATACCAGCACAACACACACTAACACACCACCACCATGTCAGTGTCACTGCAGTGCTGAGAATCATCCACCACCTGAATAATATCTGCTCTGTGGTGGTCCTGTGGTGGTCCTGACCATGGAAGAACAGGGTGAAAGCAGGCTAAAAAAGTATGCAGAGAAACAGATGGACTACAGTCAGTAATTGTAGAACTACAAAGTGCTTTTATATGGTAAGTGGAGCTGATAAAATGGATAGTGAGTGTAGAAACAAGGAGGTGGTTTTAATGTTATGGCTGATCAGTGTATCTTTACTACATTGCTTATTACTTATTAATGGCATTATAAAATCTATAAAATGCACCATTTGCCACACGGTACGCAATTTAAGACTGCAGCAGTTTTTGGGGTGTAATAACATTTTTATTTTCCATCTCGTCATTGTGAGGAAAATGAACCACTAGTTCCAGATGGTAGAGCGTACGGTTATACAGTACATTTCCATACATGCCTGGCTCTGTTACCTTAGTATTCTGCATGTAAAATATAGACACTTCATTAAAAGCAGAACAGGTTTTTTTGCTGTACTAACAGCAGGTGGGTTTTAAAATGTGCCAGCTCCTTTTTGTACAGCATACAACCTATCAACCCACTGCCCACATGAACACTGCAACAAGCTGGAAGCTAAACTGCTGTCAATCACTGGTTTCTTCTGGGATTGGACCTGTCTGCTCCCCTTTCCTAATTTTTCCTCCATGACTGGCTAACTGCTTTGACCCATATCTGTCTCTCCTGGATGCATCCCAGTTCTGCTTCTCTCCAGTCAGCTTTATTATGCCAGTGAATTACAGTTGTCTGTTTTGGTGGGCATGGTGCTGGTGTCTAAAAGCAAAAGAACAAGTTGGCACAGAGAAAGAGAAAAAGAGGGAAAGAGAGGGTATACAGTGTATCACAAAAGTGAGTACACCCCTCACATTTCTGCAAATATTTTATTATATCTTTTCATGGGACAACACTATAGAAATAAAACTTGGATATAACTTCGAGTAGTCAGTGTACAACTTGTATAGCAGTGTAGATTTACTGTCTTCTGAAAATAACTCAACACACAGCCATTAATGTTTAAATGGCTGGCAACATAAGTGAGTACACCCCACAGTGAACATGTCCAAATTGTGCCCAAAGTGTCAATATTTTGTGTGACCACCATTATTATCCAGCACTGCCTTAACCCTCCTGGGCATGGAATTCACCAGAGCTGCACAGGTTGCTACTGGAATCCTCTTCCACTCCTCCATGATGACATCACGGAGCTGGTGGATGTTAGACACCTTGAACTCCTCCACCTTCCACTTGAGGATGCGCCACAGGTGCTCAATTGGGTTTAGTCCATCACCTTTACCTTCAGCTTCCTCAGCAAGGCAGTTGTCATCTTGGAGGTTGTGTTTGGGGTCGTTATCCTGTTGGAAAACTGCCATGAGGCCCAGTTTTCGAAGGGAGGGGATCATGCTCTGTTTCAGAATGTCACAGTACATGTTGGAATTCATGTTTCCCTCAATGAACTGCAGCTCCCCAGTGCCAGCAACACTCATGCAGCCCAAGACCATGATGCTACCACCACCATGCTTGACTGTAGGCAAGATACAGTTGTCTTGGTACTTCTCACAAGGGCGCCGCCACACATGCTGGACACCATCTGAGCCAAACAAGTTTATCTTGGTCTCGTCAGACCACAGGGCATTCCAGTAATCCATGTTCTTGGACTGCTTGTCTTCAGCAAACTGTTTGCGGGCTTTCTTGTGCGTCAGCTTCCTTCTGGGATGACGACCATGCAGACCGAGTTGATGCAGTGTGCGGCGTATGGTCTGAGCACTGACAGGCTGACCTTCCACGTCTTCAACCTCTGCAGCAATGCTGACAGCACTCATGTGTCTATTTTTTAAAGCCAACCTCTGGATATGACGCCGAACACATGGACTCAACTTCTTTGGTCGACCCTGGCGAAGCCTGTTCCGAGTGGAACCTGTCCTGGAAAACCGCTGTATGACCTTGGCCACCATGCTGTAGCTCAGTTTCAGGGTGTTAGCAATCTTCTTATAGCCAAGGCCATCTTTGTGGAGAGCAACAATTCTATTTCTCACATCCTCAAAGAGTTCTTTGCCATGATATAATGAAATATTTGCAGAAATGTGAGGGGTGTACTCACTTTTGTGATACACTGTAAATATGTTTAGTGAGCTGCTGAGAACAGTCTCAGTATGCACAAAAATAGTTTAAATGTACCTTGGTATAAGGGCATAGGTGGAACTTTTGCAATTAAGTGGAGAAGTTGAACCCAGTCTTTTGCTGTAATGACACTGTTTTGGAGTTAGGGGATAGGGGCAGGGTGTAGGTTATCTATTTTTATATGACTGTAAACAACAACTTTTTACATCATCAAATGTTTAAACATTTTATAGGATTTAAATATCTTAAAATTGTTTAATAAAAAAGTAGTCAAGTCAACTTTATTTATATATTGCGCTTTTTACAATAGACATTGTCTCAAAGCAAACTCCACAGTGTTACCCACTGAGCCACCGTGCTGCCCCTATCCTTACATAATAACAATATTGCATCTAGTTGTGAGTTGTGGTGAAATATTCATTTAAAAAGCAGTTATGGTAATTGCACTCGTCTTTTAGGTTTAAAATTTCAAGAATTAGTCTTACCATTTGATTTGGTTCTAATAGATGACAGCCCATCATGTAATTTCAATATACTTTTATTTACTTTAACCTCCTATACAAAGACTTTTTTTTCTAATGCTACAGCAGTCTGTAATTTTTACTTAATGAAATATTATATTTTAATTACACAGCAGTGTAATGTTACATTATCTGGTGATTGTATTTATGCAGACAGTGTTTATTAGTGATTCCAGTTCATAACCACTATGTGTAATGCACATATCTGACATACTGCCAAAATTACTTTGTGCTTGTCACAAATCCAGCCTCTCTGTACTCCTGAAGCACTCCTATGTGCCACGCCCCTCTTTACACGTGTACTGAGGAGCTCTCTCAGTCTCGAGCCAATGCCCCTCTTGTGATTGGTCTCTGGTTGGTCTCAGAGCAGGTATTATTTAGGTGGTGGATAATTCTCAGCCCTGCAGTGACAATGACATGGTGGTGGTGTGTTAGTGTGTGTTGTGCTGGTATGAGTGGATCAGACACGGCAGCACTGCTGGAGTTTTTAAATACCTTGTCCACTCACTGTCCACTTTATTAGACACTCCTACCTGGTTGGTCCTCCTTGTAGATGTAAAGTCAGAGACGATCACTCATCTATTGCTGCTGTTTGAGTTGGTCATCTTCTAGACCTTCATCAGTGCTCACAGGGTGCTGTTGGCTGGATATATTTTTGGTTGGTGAACTATTTCTATTTGTAAGACATGAATTTACACTTAACTGACATTATCTGGTGATTTTTATTTATGCAGACGTTGTTTATTAGTGATTTTAGTTCATAACCACTATTTATAATTCACATATCTGACATACTGCCAAAATTACTTTGTGCTTGTCACAAATCCAGCCTTTCTGTACTCCTGAAGCACTCCCATGTGCCACGCCCCTCTCTCCAGGAGCACTCTCAGTCTCGAACCAACGTCCCTTTTGTGATTGGTCTCTGGCTAATTAGCCACAGCTCAGGCAATGTAAGAAGGCAGCTGTGGATACATTGGGGACTATTTTGGTTTGCCTTGGTCATGTTGGTTTGTTCCTAGCTCATGGTCTTTTGGTTTGGTCATATTGCTCTTGTAGATTTAGTTAGATGTTTGCTCCTGTTTGTTTGCTAATGTTCATGTTTATAAATCTAAAGTTAGAAGTTTAAAGTTAGTCTTTTTCATCAGTCAATGTTCTTTGTTAGCTTAGCTTAGGGTTTAGGTTCCTGTCTCATGTGTTTAGCTGAGTAGTTAGGTTAGCAGTTAGCATAGCATTTACTTAAGCTTTAGCATTGTTCATGTTTGTTTAAATTAGCGTTAGTGGTTAGCTTAGCATTAAAGAAAGGTCATGTGTTCGTATGTCTTGTCTTGTCTTTTGCTGTTATTATTAAACACTTTGTTAACATCTCCGCGTATGTGTCCGCTCCTCTTGTCAAGTCTAGCCCAGTTTGTTACAGTGCTCTTAATTTGTGAAGTGTGATTGGGTTATGAAGAGTTGTTTCCACCAAATTCAGTACTTATTTTTATACAAATATTATTATTATAGTCTCCAGACTAATTCAAATTCTTTAAACTATTTTGGTAGAAATAAGTATGACCCTTTGAGACTTCTAAAACGCTAATGTAAAATTTGAAGGCATCATTAATTCTACTAGTTTAGTAACAAATACTGTTGTTAATTGAATTATTAGTTAAATGTAGCATTATTTTTACTTCAGTAAGCTTTTTGTTAATCTGTCCACCTGATTGAAGGAGCCCGACATCTTTATGCTGTTTTCACAAAGCCTGTTTTTTAGAAGCTGCATTCCAAACAAACCTCACATGAATGCAGTCAGACTGCTTCCTACACCTAGGGCCAATTTAGAGTACTCAATCCCCCTAGTGGCAATATTTTGGGAGATGGGAAAAAACCAGACTAGCAGGAAAAAATGTGACATGGATGAACAGTGATCAGAGGCAAGGATCAGTCAGGATCAATGTTGTTATGTGACATTCATACCAGCATCACCACTGTGCCCTCTTTCTGAAAACAACAAAAACATATTTTACTGTTTTCTCCAGTCTGGTTCAAGCATGGTCAAGTTGCTACTGTTGAGCCCCTGAGAAAGACCCTTAAATGCTTGAATTGTACTGGGTCACAACTATAAGAAACTTTGGATCAAAGTGTCTGTTAAATGCTGTCAATTATTTAAAAGCTTTTCATTTGGATGATATACATTATCATTTTTTTTATTTTAAATCCTTGGTTTTCATTATCCCCACCACACCATAATAATAAAAATATTCACCGATCAGCCATAACATTAAAACCTTGTTTCTACACTCACTGTCCATTTTATCATCTCCACTTACTATATACAGTGTATCACAAAAGTGAGTACACCCCTTACATTTCTGCAGATATTTAAGTATATCTTTTCATGGGACAACACTGACAAAATGACACTTTGACACAATGAAAAGTAGTCTGTGTGCAGCTTATATAACAGTGTAAATTTATTCTTCCCTCAAAATAACTCAATATACAGCCATTAATGTCTAAACCACCGGCAACAAAAGTGAGTACACCCCTAAGAGACTACACCCCTAAATGTCCAAATTGAGCACTGCTTGTCATTTTCCCTCCAAAATGTCATGTGATTTGTTAGTGTTACTAGGTCTCAGGTGTGCATAGTGAGCAGGTGTGTTCAATTTAGTAGTACAGCTCTCACACTCTCTCATACTGGTCACTGAAAGTTCCAACATGGCACCTCATGGCAAAGAACTCTCTGAGGATCTTAAAAGACGAATTGTTGCGCTACATGAAGATGGCCAAGGCTACAAGAAGATTGCCAACACCCTGAAACTGAGCTGCAGCACAGTGGCCAAGATCATCCAGCGTTTTAAAAGAGCAGGGTCCACTCAGAACAGACCTCGCGTTGGTCGTCCAAAGAAGCTGAGTGCATGTGCTCAGCGTCACATCCAACTGCTGTCTTTGAAAGATAGGCGCAGGAGTGCTGTCAGCATTGCTGCAGAGATTGAAAAGGTGGGGGGTCAGCCTGTCAGTGCTCAGACCATACGCCGCACACTACATCAAATTGGTCTGCATGGCTGTCACCCCAGAAGGAAGACTCTTCTGAAGTCTCTACACAAGAAAGCCCACAAACAGTTTGCTGAAGACATGTCAACAAAGGACATGGATTACTGGAACCATGTCCTATGGTCTGATGAGACCAAGATTAATTTGTTTGGTTCAGATGGTCTCAAGCATGTGTGGCGGCAATCAGGTGAGGAGTACAAAGATAAGTGTGTCATGCCTACAGTCAAGCATGGTGGTGGGAATGCCATGGTCTGGGGCTGCATGAGTGCAGCAGGTGTTGGGGAGTTACATTTCATTGAGGGACACATGAACTCCAATATGTACTGTGAAATACTGAAGCAGAGCATGATCCCCTCCCTCCGGAAACTGGGTCGCAGGGCAGTGTTCCAGCATGATAATGACCCCAAACACACCTCTAAGACGACCACTGCTTTATTGAAGAGGCTGAGGGTAAAGGTGATGGACTGGCCAAGCATGTCTCCAGACCTAAACCCAATAGAACATCTTTGGGGCATCCTCAAGCGGAAGGTGGAGGAGCGCAAAGTCTCGAATATCCGCCAGCTCCGTGATGTCGTCATGGAGGAGTGGAAAAGCATTCCAGTGGCAACCTGTGAAGCTCGGGTAAACTCCATGCCCAGGAGAGTTAAGGCAGTTCTGGGAAATAATGGTGGCCACACAAAATATTGACACTTCAGGAACTTTCACTAAGGGGTGTACTCACTTTTGTTGCCGGTGGTTTAGACATTAATGGCTGTATATTGAGTTATTTTGAGGGAAGAATAAATTTACACTGCTATATAAGCTGCACACAGACTACTTTTCATTGTGTCAAAGTGTCATTTTGTCAGTGTTGTCCCATGAAAAGATAAACTTAAATATCTGCAGAAATGTGAGGGGTGTACTCACTTTTGTGATACACTGTAGAAGCACTATAGTTCTACAATTACTGACTGTAGTCCATCTGTTTCTCTACATACCTTTTTAGCCTGCTTTCACCCTGTTCTTCAATGGTCACGACCCCCACAGAGCAGGTATTATTTAGGTGGTGGGTCATTCTCAGCACTGCAGTGACACTGACATGGTGGTGGTGTGTTAGTGTGTGTTGTGCTGGTATGAGTGGATCAGACACGGCAGCGCTGCTGGAGATTTAAATACCGTGTTTACTCACTGTCCACTCTATTAGACACTCCTACCTAGTTGGTCCACCTTGTAGATGTAAAGTCAGAGACGATCGCTGATCTATTGCTGCTGTTTGAGTTGGTCATCTTTGAGACCTTCAGCAGTGGTCACAGGACGCTGCCCATGGAGCGCTGTTGGCTGGATATTTTTGGTTGGTAGACTATTCTCAGTCCAGCAGTGACAGTGAGGTGTTTAAAAACTTCAGCATCAGCATTTCTGTGTCTGATCCAGTCCTACCAGCACAGCGCACATTAACACACCACCACCATATCAGTGTCACTGCAGTTCTGAGTATGATCCACCACCTAAATAATACCTGCTCTGTAGTGGTCCTGTGGGGGTCCTGACTATTGAAGAACAGGGTGGAAGGAGGTTATGTAGAGAAGCAGATGAACTACAGTCAGTTTGTAGAACTACAAAGTGCTTCTATATGGTAAGTGAAGATGATAAAATGAACAGTGTGTGTAGAAACAAGAATGTGGTTTTAATGTTATGGCTTATTGGTGTATATAAATGTTTAAATCATCAGTTTTTCAAATTTCTGCAATAAATGATTTAAATAAATGCATGTAAACTTTTTTCATCAATTATAATTTAGCATTAAATTTTTAGCTATTTTAATTACCTATTTAACTCAACATCTATGACAGATCAGTCATAATTTGCCCCCTTTCTGTTGAATGTGCATTATGAAGGTGAGTCACTAAATCTAGACTCCATACGGTTAGCATAGTTGAGCTGTTCTTTATTATGTGGCCATTTTTCTCGCAGTAATTGATCATTTTATATGTGGCCCGTCAGTTTCCTGATTAACTGCCTATATATTCATCTGAATTAATATAGAATGGGTGAAGAATTCTACATATTTCATTTTATTCCTATGCCAATGCCAGTCCTGCTCACGCAGTAATGACATAATAATCCCTTAAACAATTAATAACTTTGCCCTCTGTGAGCGCATCACGTCTCCCTCGCCTCTCTCTCCCAGGCAGACTGTTATTTTAAGCTGTGAATGTGGATGATTGAAGGGTCACAATGAGGGTGTAAATGGGATTTATTAGCTCTGAGAGAGTCGAGAGGGAGGATCTGGAGGTTGGGGCGCTGGCTCTATTCAAGCATTCGGCTTGCTTTTGAGGCATCAATCCTTTTTATCTTCTCTGGATTTGTTATCTCCCTGTTTTGGCTTCCATAATAACCCTCTGTCATCGCTGCTACAATGATGGATCTGGAGAAAAGGCTGCTCTTTCACAGCAACCTTCAAAGGTTTGTGTCTTTGCCTTAGTTCAACTTTTATTCAAAAAACCCAAAAAAAGGATTTATGAATTTTGTTTCTTGCAGTGTGTTTGTGTTTAGATTTCTTGCAGCACCTTCATTATGAAATAAATCAAGTGTTTGAGGTCATGTTTACAATCTCAGCTGACTGTTTGAGTTCTCTGACTACTGTTCCATCTGACTTTTTATTCTATTTTTGCATTTTTTCTCTTTTCCTCCCAATCTAGTTGTGTCAAATACCCAAACTGAAGTTTCCTCTACTTCTGCAGACTCCCACCCTGACCCTCAGCCACATAGTCACCAACTGCTTCTTTTCACCTGCCAGAGATGGGGTTTCATAGAGAGCACTACTACTTCAGAATCAACCCTCATGTAGGTGCCTTCACCAGCCAGCAACTGCAGCAGTAATGAGGAACCCATTCAGTTGCAGCCAGTTGTGCCTGTTTGTAAGAGTTTGAGATCTGAGAAAAAGAGTTTGAGATCTCAGTGTTGGTGGGCGAGAGACTTTTGGACCACCAGAGTGCCTGTACCATGGGTGCAGTAAAACTAGCAAAAAAGTTACTAGTGCAGTCAATCAGAATTACTAACAAGGACTTGGTAGGCAGTGTCACAATGTTTAATACAGTTTAAAAAGAGAGCACTACTACTTTAGAATCAACCCTGATGTAGGTGCCTTCACCAGCCAGCAACTGCAGCAGTAATATGGAACAGTTTGGGAGAGTTTGAGATAAAGAGTTTGAGATCTCAGTGTCAGTGGGCGAGAGACTTTTGGAAGTTACTAGTGCAGTCAATCACGATTACTAACAAGGACTTGGTAGGCAGTGTCACAAAGTTTAATACAGTTTAAAACTTTATACACCATTAAATGTACAGTATAATAAAAGCTGATGTATTTACATCTTTAGAGCAGCAAAAATAGAACTCAAATAATCTGTGGGAATCTTAAAATAATTTGTGGGAATCTTAATGACAAAAAACTACAAATGAAAATGATAATAAAAAGAAGAAGAAGAACAAAAGGGAAAAAATATGTCTCACAAGAGACAATCTGGAGCTTGAGCTTGCTATGGTCATGCTAGCAAGGGAGCTAGCTAAAGAAATAGGTAGTAAGAGGACTCATCCCAAAGCTAAGTCTCAGGTTAAAGTGTTTCCCAGGTGTTGCAGAGAACTCTTTCCATCCCCTAACTCCCACTTTTCCATTTTCCTCTATTTGCTGGACAGGTTGGGACATTATTGTATATTGATCAATTGTAATATAGCACTGTTTCCCAATCTTTTCAGGGTCTCGATCCCCTTTTTCAGTGGCCAATTAGGCTGCGACCCCTGCGATTTATTAATAAATCCTGAATAGGTCCTAGACTTAGAGTCCTTTAGCCTTCTTAGATCTTATACAACTAAACAAAAACAATTCTTTAATTTAACAGTTCAGAACTTAACAGAACTAACATTAATTTAATCACTATTCATCACTAATCATTCATTATTAATCATCTTTAATGCAATGTTTGGCTCTGTATTTTGGCAATCGTTTGTTCCGACTTTAGAAGTAACTTTAAAAAAATGTAATATTGTCGTCTGATTTACACATCGAGTCACGCAGGAAAACACGCTTAATACACAGCTTCTGTTTACACAGCGCCTACACAACTTTGGCGTACACTTCTGGAGGTTCATACATGTCATATTACAAAGTACTTTTTATGATTTAATGATTGTTAAATTAATTACTTCAGAATTATTAGACTAAAATTAAATATTTTAAAAACCTCTGGTGACCCCCCCCCCCCCCCCCCCCCACCCCCCCCCAAAAAAAACCCTTCAGGGTCGCGACCCACCGGTTGGGAGCCACTGTAATATAGCATAAGCAGTAGATATGAAAGGTTCTATTATGTCATTACCATTTGGAATGATTGATTGAGTGATTATGACTGAAGACAGCTTGTTACTTCTCTGTGGCCATTTAATTAGGGATAGCTTGTTTGCACATATTAAAATCTGTAATAGGTAGGTTGTGCCTTGCTACTGAAGCACAGGGTGAAGCCACACACCTGCAAGAGAGAGGAAGAACCCAAATGCAAAGGCTTTAACCAGAGTAGGCTTATATGGAATACAGAGACAAAGTAACAAAAAAATCCACAGCTCGCAGTGGAGAAAGTGAATGGAACAGGGACAGCACAGAACCGAGAATTTGTTTTGACAGTTGTGGGAAAAAGGAAGGATAAGGAACCTTCAGACCACAACCACACCAACTGGCGCACCCCATGTATAAGGTGAATTTATGGCCGGAATCCCCTCCGGAAAAGGGACATCACAGCACCTCTGAGGCAAATTCACTCTTCCATGGTGGCTCTATTTTAAGGCACAAAATGCACAACATCGGGGTAAGTTCGGAAGAAGTAAAAAATAAACTTCATGATTATATAATCATATTCCAGTCCAGATCTTGCTTCTTACAAGCTGCTTTGTCACAGTAAGCTAGCTGCTTATGCTGGTCTCTTCTAAATAATTAATCTGAAGGATTTTTAAAACCCAGGGCCAGATTATTTGGCAGCACCACACAATGGCATCAGATCATAGCAGGAGCAGGGCTCTTTGAACACAGCTCTTGTGAAAATCCAGCCAGGCCAGATGTTAAGGACACTGTAAAGCTTTAAGCTCTGTCCCAATAAAAAATTTAGCTAAACGCTTGTAAACTGTATGACAAGCCTTTTGGAGTGTTTAATGTCTTTTAAATATACTTTAAAAAAGGAATGGCTTTAAAAAAAAGTAATCATTAAAACAGGGGAGTTGACCCAGTAAGTATTCTCTGTAAGGAATTTTTAACATATATTGCCAAAAGTATTCACTCACCCATCCAAATCATTAAATTCAGGTGTTCCAATCACTTCCATGGCCACAGGTGTATAAAACCAAGCACCTAGGCATACAGACTGCTTCTAAATACATTTGTGAAGGAATGGGTCGCTCTCAGGAGCTCAGTGAATTCCAGCGTGGTACCATGATAGGATGCCAGTCATGACATTTCCTCGCTACTAAATATTTCACAGTCAACTGTCAGTGGTATTATAACAAAGTGGAAGCGATTGGGAACGACAGCAACTCAGCCACGAAGTGGTAGGCCACGTAAAATGACAGAGCGAGGTCAGCAGATGCTGAGACGCATAGTGCACAGAGGTCGCCAACTTTCTGCAGAGCCAATCTCTACAGACCTCCAAACTTCATGTGGCCTTCAGATTTCCATGGCTGAGCAGCTGCATCCAAGCCCTACATCACCAAGCGCAATGCAAAGGGTCAGATGCAGTGGTGTAAAGCATGCCACCACTGGACTATAGAGCAGTGGAGGAGTGTTCTCTGGAATGACGAATCGTGCTTCTCCGTCTGGCAATCCGATGGACGAGTCTGGGTTTGGCAGTTGCCAGGAGAACGGTACTTGTCTGACTGCATTGTGCCAAGTGTAAAGTTTGGTGTAGGGTGGATTATGGTGTGGGGTTGTTTAAACACACTCCTAAACCTTGTGGAAAGCCTTCCCAGAAAAGTTGAAGCTTTTATAGCTGCAAAGGGTGGGCCGACATCATATTAAACCCTATGGATTAAGAATGGGAGTCACTCAAGTTCATATGCCTGTGAAGGCAGATGAGCGAATATTTTTGGCAATATAGTGTATATGTGTTTTGTGCTTGTATTTGCAAAAGAGAGTACTGACTGTGCCAAACTGGCCCTGTATATTGAGTATGGGAATAAAAAGGTGAATATGTGATGCACTGTAATTGGTTTGTGTTCTATCTAGCGGATATCCCTGCTTTGCTCCAAGTGTTTTCTGACTCCAGACTTACTGTGATCCTGATTGGAATTGGGACTTGGGATTAAAGGCTTAGAGACTGCAGTACAAGAAAGAAGCGCCTGCTTCTGTTTTTTGTTTCCTCTGTCCATGTAATTAGCAATTAACATCATAAGCAAGACAAAAAAAATGCAATGTAACTTGATTGTGGACTGTCATTTATGTCCCTTCTGAAAAAATCCAAACATTTAGTCACAGAAAAAGAGAAGTTGTTAAAATGATAAGATTGCAATGACATGCATGATATGACCAAATGTTTGTGTTAAAAATTCTTCTAATTAACGATCAGGTGGTGCAGCGGTAAAACACACATTGGAACACCAGAGCTGGGAACTCAAATACATCGTATCGAGTCTCAGCTCTGTCTGCCGGATGGGCTGAGCAGCCACATGAACAACGATTGGCTTGTTGTTCAGATATGTGTGGGATATTAAGCCGGATAGGGACTCTCTCATAACTAATGCAATAACGACCTCTGCTGGCTAATTGATGGTGCCTGCACAGAGACGAGGAAAAGAGTGCTGTCAGGGTGTGTCTCTCTGTACACAGTGCTGATCCGCATTGCACTCATCAAAGTGTAGGTCACAAAATGCATACGGCTGCTGCCCACGAGTTGGAGGGGGAGTGGGTTAGCTTCGTTCTTCTCAAATCAGAGTAATCGGGCAATTGGACGTGCTAAAAGGGAGAAAAAGGGGAGAAAATGCATAAACAAAACATATATAAAAATGTTTCCTAATTAGGAGAGGTGGCGCAGAGGTAAAACACGCTAGCACACCACAGCTAAGATTTCAAATACATCGTATCGAATCTCAGCTCTGCCAAACGGCTGGGCTGGGTGGCTGCATGAACAAGCCACATAGGGACTCCTCATAACTGAGCGAATTACGACCTCTGCTGGCTGATTGATGGCGTCTGCACAGGGTTGAGGAATAATGCTGATCAGGGTGTGGCTCTCGGCACATGAACTCGCCTTATGCAGGTAAAAAGATGCACTCAGCTACTGCACACGTGTCAGAAGGGGCGTGTGACAGTCTCGCTGTCCTTAATCAGGGTAGATAAACCAGTAGAGAGGATGCGTAATGGAATTGGGTATAAATTGGATGCACAAAAAATCGGGAGAAAATGCATTAAAAAAAATTCTCCTAATTAATAGATGTACAGTAGGTGCTGACAGAGGAATCAATTATGTCAATTTTGCAGTAACAATTTGGGGAAGGCCCATTGACTGTCCAAGCATAATTGTGTCCCTGTGCATTAGTGTCTTGTGACCTCCAACCTATTGAACTTCAATAGTCTTACAAATGTGAACTCACTTAAATTATTCATTATTACTAGGTCATTATAAAATATTAGGGTGCCACAGTGGCACAGCTGCCTTATAGCAAGAAGGTTTGATTTCTCGGTCGGGACGGCCAGGGTCTTTTTTGTTCTCTCTGTGTCTGTGGGGGTTTCCTCTAGGTGGTTCGGTTTCATCTCACAAGTCCGAATAGATGCAGTCAGGTTAACTGGAGCCACAGAAATTGCCCTAAGTATGTGTGTGTGTGCCCGGTGACCTGTCCAGGATGTTTCCGACCTTTCGCCCAATGATACAAACCTTCTGCAACCCTTGTCATAATAAATAAATGAATAAAATATTAATTATTAAAAAAATGCCAACTGTTCACTTAAATGTACTTGTTTATCACACATTATAATTCACCACCTACAGCTCGTTCATGTCTTCTCACCCTCCTCAGATTTTCACACCACATCACAGTATTAAAGCAGGTTAGTGCTAGCTGGTCCTGCTCTGGCATGAGACAGCTGCCAGTGTTTAGACTCAGGCTTCTGTCTTGTGTGAAGACACATACTAGGTGTTGTTGAAGCTGCTTATATTTTCATGTCAAGACTTAGCTCTATGCTATTAGCATGGAGACTGCAAGTACAGCTAGCCGCAGGATTTGTTGCTGTTACCGTCTAATGTGACAGAATGTGCCAGCTGGCACAGTTTCACACCACAGGTACATGTTGATTAGAATAATATTTGACACTAGTGGAAAGTGCAGTGGTAAAAGGATTGAAATCATTTTGGTAAAACTTTAATGTGGCAGTGGTAGCTCTGTGGTAAAAGTACTGGACTAGTGATTAAGTTCCATTCCAACTTCAGGAGGATGATTATGTATTAGCTTTTGTATTAGCTGTTAACAACTGTTAACAGGTAGCTGTACTGTACACATTGTACCAACCAGCTTTAGCTGGAAAAAATTTAAAAACAAATCTCACATAATCTTTGCAAGAGTAACAACATGAAAACAACACTTGATATGTCAAAAATAATCAGACCCCTAAAGAACAACATAAAATGAGAATGTATCTATGGCTTTAATACTAATTATCACAAACTAAACTAGTATAAATAATTCATATCAGTATTGTTGTTATATTGCAACATACATGTAACATTTCTTAAAATGAATGGCCCTTTTAAGATTAAATTTGTCATTGTTAAGAATCTACTGTAGATTTTCCAAGGATATTTCTTATTCATTTCTTAACAGGGTTTCATCTTTTCACAGTTACTGTGCTTTAATTTATATAGTTATATACACTGATAAGCCATAACATTACATTCCACTGATAAGCCATATCATTCTCTACTTACTTTTTTAGCCTGTTTTCACCCTGTTCTTTAATGGTCAGCACCCCCACAGAACCACTACAGAGCAGGTATTATTTAGGTGGTGGATGATTCTCAGCACTGCACTGACACTGACATGGTGGTGGTGTGTTAGTGTGTGTTGTGCTGGTATGAGTGGATAAGACACAGCAGCGTTGCTGGAGTATAAATGTTGTGTCCACTCACTGTCCACTCTATTAGACACTCATACCTAGTTGGTCCACCTTGTAGATGTAAAGTCAGAGACGATCGCTCATCTATTGCTGATGTTTGAGTTGGTCATCTTCTAGATCTTCATTAGTGGTCACAGGAAGCTGCCCACGGGGTGCTGTTGGCTGGATATTTTTGGTTGGTGGACTATTCTCAGTCCAGCAGTGACAGTGAGGTATTTAAAAACTCCATCAGCGCTGCTGTGTCTGATCCACCCATACCAGCACAACACACAAACAGTACCTACTCTGTGGGGGTCCTGACCATTGAAGAACAGAGTAAAATGAGGTTTAAAAAGTATGTAGAGAAACAGATGGACTATAGTCAGTAATTGTAGAAATACAAAGTGCTTCTGTATGGTAAGTGGAGCTGGACATATATATATATATAAAAGACACAGCAAATTATGTCATGTTTGTACTTGCCTGACTGGTCAATAGCACTGCTGGGGATATGCTTCCTGAATCCTAGCAGCAGTGGGCTAGTTTCAATTTACTGATGAGCTACACAAGTGCCCAGTTTATGTAGCTCACTCATAATTTAAGTAATGCATTGAAAATCAATGTATCTATAAATTTTAGTGCCTGACCTTAAAAAAAGTGCACTTTTCACTAATTGAGCACAAATTCCTACAGACACATTCCAATTGTGTGGAAAGTGGAGGCAGTTGTAGCTACAGTGTATCACAAAAGTGAGTACACCCCTCACATTTCTGCAGATATTTAAGTATATCTTTTCATGGGACAACACTGACAAAATGACACTTTGACACAATGAAAAGTAGTCTTTGTGCAGCTTATATAACAGTGTAAATTTATTCTTCCCTCAAAATAACTCAATATACAGCCATTAATGTCTAAACCACTGGCAACAAAAGTGAGTACACCCCTTAGTGAAAGTTCCTGAAGTGTCAATATTTTGTGTGGCTACCATTATTTCCCAGAACTGCCTTAACTCTCCTGGGCATGGAGTTTACCAGAGCTTCACAGGTTGCCACTGGAATGCTTTTACACTCCTCCATGACGACATCACGGAGCTGGCGGATATTCGAGACTTTGCGCTCCTCCACCTTCCGCTTGAGGATGCCCCAAAGATGTTCTATTGGGTTTAGGTCTGGAGACATGCTTGGCCAGTCCATCACCTTTACCCTCAGCCTCTTCAATAAAGCAGTGGTCGTCTTAGAGGTGTGTTTGGGGTCATTATCATGCTGGAACACTGCCCTGCGACCCAGTTTCCGGAGGGAGGGGATCATGCTCTGCTTCAGTATTTCACAGTACATATTGGAGTTGGTGTCCCTCAATGAAATGTAACTCCCCAACACCTGCTGCACTCATGCAGCCCCAGACCATGGCATTCCCACCACCATGCTTGACTGTAGGCATGACACACTTATCTTTGTACTCCTCACCTGATTGCCGCCACACATGCTTGAGACCATCTGAACCAAACAAATTAATCTTGGTCTCATCAGACCATAGGACATGGTTCCAGTAATCCATGTCCTTTGTTGACATGTCTTCAGCAAACTGTTTGCGGGCTTTCTTGTGTAGAGACTTCAGAAGAGGCTTCCTTCTGGGGTGACAGCCATGCAGACCGATTTGATGTAGTGTGCGGCGTATGGTCTGAGCACTGACAGGCTGACCCCCCACCTTTTCAATCTCTGCAGCAATGCTGACAGCACTCCTGCGCCTAGCTTTCAAAGACAGCAGTTGGATGTGACGCTGAGCACGTGCACTCAGCTTCTTTGGACGACCAACGCAAGGTCTGTTCTGAGTGGAACCTGCTCTTTTAAAACGCTGGATGATCTTGGCCACTGTGCTGCAGCTCAGTTTCAGGGTGTTGGCAATCTTCTTGTAGCCTTGGCCATCTTCATGTAGAGCAACAATTCGTCTTTTAAGATCCTCAGAGAGTTCTTTGCCATGAGGTGCCATGTTGGAACTTTCAGTGACCAGTATGAGAGAGTGTGAGAGCTGTACTACTAAATTGAACACAACTGCTCCCTATGCACACCTGAGACCTAGTAACACTAACAAATCACATGACATTTTGGAGGGAAAATGACAAGCAGTGCTCAATTTGGACATTTAGGGGTGCAGTCTCTTAGGGGTGTACTCACTTGTGTTGCTGGTGGTTTAGACATTAATGGCTGTATATTGAGTTATTTTGAGGGAAGAATAAATTTACACTGTTATATAAGCTGCACACAGACTACTTTTCATTGTGTCAAAGTGTCATTTTGTCAGTGTTGTCCCATGAAAAGATATACTTAAATATCTGCAGAAATGTGAGGGGTGTACTCATTTTTGTGATACACTGTATGTATTTATAGCTTTTTTCTTCTTTAGCATTTGATCTTGTGCCTTTAAAGTGATCTTTTCAGGATGTCCACTTCTAGCAAAAGTAGCAACATTACTTTTTTTATTTTTATACAATTACTCCTGTTTTGGATTGATTATGCTATTTTGTAGCTTATTCAGCTTTTCCACAATTACTGTAAAAATGTATTTTCCATTAGATCAGCTTCTCCTGTCACACAAACCAAGTGCTTTATCGACGTCGTGCTTAATGGTCTCCACAGTGTACTAGAAAGCACAGTGAAGCATCGCCAGTTTCCTCTTTTAATTACGGATGATGTGCTGTCATAAAGATTCCCATGCTCCATTATTAACCTTTACATTGTCACAGCACACAAGCCAGCGAGCTAAATATTCCAGCATATGGGCATGCAGGCTTTACCAGCCATGGTCTAACTTAATATAGATATGATACACAGTCCATTCTTTATTTTCACATGTAAACAACATAGCATTGTTTGCTGCAATAGGTACAAAGTGCTGATTAGTAAATTAGTAATGTTAAAGCATTTTTTTTACATTTAGATCATAAAACAAAGCATCAATTTAGATATTTTATACATGTACATACATGTACATAGTGTGTGTATACAGTATATACTTGATTTAATATTTGAATGCAGTTGGGTTCTTTTTCATTTTTGCAGGTACTGGGTGACCAAGTTGCCACTCTTGGACCCCTGAGCAAAACCTTTCTGCATCAACTGTGGAAGAAAAAAGCCAACTCTTCTTTACAGAAGTACCATGCATTTGGTAATGAAATGCTTATTTCAGTTCTTGCCACAGCATACACCGATTAGCCATAACATTAAAACCACCTCCTTGTTTCTACACTCACTGTCCATTTTATCAGCTCCACTTACCATATAGAAGCACTTTGTAGTTCTACAATTACTGACTGTAGTCCATTTGTTTCTCTGCATGCTTTGTTAGCCCCCTTTCATGCTGTTCTACAATGGTCAGGACCCCCACAGGACCATTACAGAGCAGGTATTATTTGGATGGTGGATCATTCTCAGCACTACAGTGACACTGACATGGTGATGGTGTGTTAGTGTGTGTTGTGCTGGTATGAGTGAATAAGACACAGCAGCGCTGATGGAGTTTTTAAACACCTCACTGTCACTGCTGGACTGAGAATAGTCCACCAACCAAAAATATCCAGCCAACAGTGCCCCATGGGCAGCTACCTGCGACCACTGATGAACATCTGGAAGATGACCAACTCAAACAGCAGCAATAGATGAGTGATTGTCTCTGACTTTACATCTACAAGGTGGACCAACTAGGTAGGAGTGTCTAATAGAGTGGACAGTGAGGGGACACGGTGTTTAAAAACTCCAGCAGTGCTGCCGTGTCTGATCTACTCATACCAATGTGGTGGTCCTGTTGGGTCCTGACCATTGAAGAACAGGGTGAAAGCAGGTTATAAAGATATGTAGAGAAACAGATGGACTACAGTCAGTAATTGTAGAACTACAAAGTGCTTCTATATGGTAAGTGGAGCTGATAAAATGGACAGTAAGTGTAGAAAAAAGGAGGTGGTTTTAATGTTATGGCTGATCAGTGTACATGTCGGGTTTAAATCTGGAATTCATTATTTCTTCTTTGTGGTCCTGATGCAGCAAAACATCATCATGTCACCCCCATATGTGACCGTTTCTACAATGGTTGGTATGAAGTCTAAGGATCCCTATGTATTTTTATGTCTATTAAGTAACCAGTGAGCAGTGATGTTTCTTTTGGGTTGCAGGGCTTTCCTGCTCGCTACCCTTTCTTAAATCCTGTCTTAGCTACTTTCTTTTATATTCTGGTGTCATGAGCACAGTATTTTTTGTTGTTATGAATGAATTGCCACCAAGCCGTTAAAGAGAGTTTAGCTAGTCAGACACTTTGGGGTAAACCCACCACTGTTCCAGAAGTTCTCTATTTGGATATGATCTCTTGGTGATTTGAGAAAGTCTTAGACTAAATCCAACGTGAAATAAATTATTTTACAATTTTTCTTCTAAGCTCTATTGGTCTTAGATTATAGCATATTGTTCTTGAGAAACCTAAGGCTGACTTATATGCTGCAGTTGTGGCAGATATTATGCCTGGCTGTGTTGTGTTAGCCAATAAAAAAATTTTAATGGTTTAATTATGTAAAAAAGAGGCTTTCCTCTCTAGAGTTATATGCTTGTTGAATAATTTTGTTTGTTAAATAAATAAAATGATGTTTCATAAAATGTGTTATGTTTCTGCTCACGTTCCCTTTGTGTCATATTATGTTTCCTTTAATGATCTGAAATTACTTTTTTACACCACCGTATATGTTCCCATTTCTTAACTGAGCCTCTGTGGGTTGTTGTTGTTCTGGCTGTTTTCTCCCAGGATAGATGTTTTTGTCCTGCGTCATTGTTGTGTCGGAGCGAATAGAGCATTCAGCTGCTTCTGCTTTAAATTCTAGACAAAATATTGTTCCCTGGAGTTAAGTGCTGGTCAAATGGGTTTTTTGTTAGTATTGGTTTGGTAAATATTGTGTTTAATGAGCTTAGTGTAAATTGTTACTTTTTGAGGGGTAAGTCAATGTTTAAATCTCTTTTAAAAATTAATTAAAACTAATGCCTGAACACCCCCCATTTAATACTACTAATAATAAATACAGTGTGGTATTTAAACAGCTTTATTTAATATACTTCCACTGCATGTGTACACCTTAAATATATATTTTTTTATTTTGTATCTATAAATATGAAAGCGGCTCGGTGGGTAGCACTGTCGCCTCACAGCAAGAAGGTCCTGGGTTCAATCCCCAGGCAGGGCAGGGCTGATTTCCTCTCACAGTCCAAAAACATGAAGTCAGGTTAATTGGAGACACCGAATTGCAGCGCTTTGTCGGATCCACTCATACCAGCACAACACACACTAACACACCACCACCACGTCAGTGTCACTGCAGTGCTGAGAATGATCCACCATCTGAATAATACCTGCTCTGTGGTGGACCTGGGAGAGTCCTGACCATTGAAGAACAGCATGAAAGGGGGCTAACAAAGCATGCAGAGAAACAGATGGACTACAGTCAGTAATTGTAGAACTACAAAGTGTTTCTATATGGTAAGTGGAGCTGATAGAATGGACAGTGAGTGTAGACACAAGGAGGTGGTTTTAATGTTATGGCTGATCGGTATATATGGTATATATGATCAACCCGTGGGCAGCGCCCTGTGACCACTGATGAAGGTGTAGAAGATGACCAACTCAAACAGCAGCAATAGATGAGCGATCGTCTCTGACTTTACATCTACAAGGTGGACCATCTAGGTAGGAGTGTCTAATAGAGTGGACAGTGAGTGGACACTATTTAAAAACTCCAGCAGCACTGCTGTGTCTGTAAGTGTAGAAACAAGGAGGTGGTTATGGCTAAATCAAAATTATGACTGATTGGTGTATATGTGTGACGGAGTGGACGTTTGTTTAAGTTGCTCAACAACGCCACCTAGGGGCATTTCCCCCCTAGGAAATGTAACAGGCACTTAAGGCCCCAAAAGAAAGACACCCAGGTTCGAACACACTTGGAGACCAGAGACGTACTTCCAACACTTAGTCAATTTTATTAGCAATTGTTTACAAAAGTTTCCACACGAGACAAGCCACGTTCTGAGACAGACACAATTAGTATAAAATGATTAGCCACATCACATTTAATACTCTATGGGTCTATTTATAATTTAAAGACAAAACCAGGGCAGAAGGAACAGGGCTAGTCTCTTGCAGCCCCCTTACACCACACAAACAAAGGACAAAAATAGAAAACACACATACAACAATACTCCAATAAAATAAACCAAAAATCAAAATAAATGAAAACTCAATCAATAATATAAACAAAATGTATTTATACAAAACAATAAATCAAAACATGAAACTCTGACAAAAACACTAATGCAGAAATGGCAAAACAATAATGTAGGCAAAACAGCACAACAGCTAAAATGATCAACTCACCCGATAACCAATTTAAGAGTTGGTACAGCTCGTATACCTACCAGGATACATCAATGCAGTTTCCCCTGCAGTGAAAGTCAGAGTACAGACCAGCAGACACAGCAGCTACCGCAGTCGCAGTAGTGCAGCGTGGCTGCTATTATCACTTTACTGAAAGCGAAACACGCCAACAGAAACGCAGAGAGAACCCGCAACATAGCACCGGTACTACAAACACAAGCCCACATGGCTTTTAATCGTTGAGAAGCGATTCACCGGGAGACCCAAAACCAAATTCGGCCATGCTGAACACCGCCGGCACGGGAAGAGGAAACAGGAAGTGCACCAGCAGGTAGCCGACCACTGCCCATACATATAGCATGGGAAAGGACCGCCCAGCAATTTGAAGTACCTACAAATCATCCTCAGCTGGAGAGCAATTTAGATGCAATCAATACAAAACCCCATCCGGCTACATATGGTTTAATGTTTTGCATGTTTTGTTTTGTTTTTCATTCTTGCAGGTGTGAGGCAACAAAGTTGGACCCCTGAGCAGAGGCCTCAACTCTCAATTGCTTAAATTGTACCAAGTTATAATTGTAAGTTGCTTTGGATCAAAGCTGCAGACTATAATTTTTTCCCTCTTAGCAAATTAATGGTACAAACAAAAAATATGAGCTTTATAATAATATTATACTACATTAACGAATTTTCACCGATGACAATAAAGTACATACATTTAAATCAACACATAACTTGATTGTGTCAGAATACTGGCATCCCTTTTAAATTTTCTCTTGATCTAGCCTAACAAACACACAGGGCCCATCTGGACTGGCCCTCCGGGGTCAGGCATCTGTGCGCCTGCCTCTGCTACAGTACGTCCGCCACAGTGTGAATAATGGACTCACTCAGCAATTAAATACTGAAATGAAGACACAGCAGTGAGAAGAATTTAAAAGAGCTGGGGCGAGTCCAACTACCACACATAATTCGCCTTTGCTGTCTGAATCCTTCACTCTGCATCATTAAACACGTTTACTTTAGGTAGCCATGCGTTATGGAAAAGGGAGAAAAAACTGAGCAGAACTCCAGTACTTCTGGACATGACAAGGTCAGTGCGCTTATATCAACCCAGTAGTGACTCTGAAAAACAGGGCTTGGCTTTTTGGGTGCATGTTTTCCCCATTTTTGGTTTGTAAAGAAATCTGACATTTCCAAAGTTTTTCTCTGTCAGAAAATGCACATCCATGATTGATGACACTTTTGTTACATTGCTTACTGTAAAGCAGCACATGACCTTTCAAAAAAAGTAAGCGTGATGGAAATCTTTGTGTGAGCCTTAATAGCAGAGCCACAGAATGCCATAAACATAGCATATATTTACAGCTTAACTGTAAAAGCTTAGTTATGATTTAAAAGAATTAAAAATAGAAGACTGTAGGATAACTTAATGTAGTGTCAAACATCCAAACATGCCAACAGAACTGGGTAAAATAGCAAAAAGATTTCTCAAGTAAAAGCAATGGTACTATAAATGATAGTTACTTGAGTGAAAAGTAACTCAAAGAAAATGACGGCATCTTATGCTATGCAGATGATACTCAGCTCATTCTGTCATTTCCTCCTTCAGACAGCTCAGCATGTCTGCGAGACATCTCACAATGGATGTCAGCTCATCATCTAAAACTTAATCCCAGCAAGACAGAGCTGTTGCTCATTCCTGGAGATCAATCTCCAACCCATCTCTCTTGATGACTCCCAGATCAGACCATCTGATAAGGTGAGAAGCCTTGGTGTCATCCTGGATAATCAGCTGACCTTCTCTCCGTGTGTAGCCAACATGACGAGATCGTGCCGGTTCGTCCTCTACAACATCAGGAAGATTCGAACATTTCTGTCCATGGAAGCTACTCAGATTCTGGTTCAGTCACTTGTAATCACACGGCTGGACTACTGCAACTCCCTCCTGGCAGGTGCTCCAATGTCCACTATTAAACCCTTGCAGCTCATTCAAAATGCAGCTGCCCGTCTGGTTTTTAACCAACCTAAACACTGCCACATCACCCCACTGCTGCGTTCTCTTCACTGGCTTCCTGTAGCTGCACGCATTCAGTTTAAAACACTGATGCTCGCCTACAAAGCCAAACATGGACCAGCCTCAAGTAACCTTCGTGGTCTAATCAAACCCCGCTCTGTACCATGCAACCTCCAAGCCACTAGTCTCGCTCGACTTGATCCTCCACCCAGGACTAGAGGAAGACAAGCATCAAGGCTCTTCTCTGTACTGGCACCCAAATGGTGGAACGAGCTTCATCTGTCTGTCCGAACATCTGAGTCTCTTGCTATCTTTAAAAAACGATTAAAAACCCACCTTTTTACTAAACACTTAGGCTGACTTGTACTTACTTACCAACACTCTTTTCCATTTCTTAAAAAAATAAATAAAAAATAAATTAAAAAAAAATTATTCTAACTTCTGGTTCTAACAGGTTTTAGCAGATTTGTATTCTTGGACTGTTGTTTACTTAATCTAGAGTAATTAAATGTTTACTATGGAAGCACTTCTGTAAGTCGCTCTGGATAAGAGCGTCTGCTAAATGTCGAAAATGTAAATGTAAATGTAGATGTTTAAAAAATTCAAAATAGAATTTGAAAATAAAGCACTATACAAGAATAAGGCAAGGCAAAGTTTATTTATATAGCACATTAAAACACAACTAGACACAACTAAAACACAAGATATACTACTAAATTTTATAAACAGCCTTTTCAGAAATGTGGAGGCTCTTATAGCCGTAAAGGGGGAGAGGGCAACTACGTATTAAAGACTCCAAATCCAATGGAATGATCATAGGTATGGTCAGGTGTTTAGATACTTTGGTCATAGAGTGTAACAGTCCTGCTGACCATAATTTAAAGTAAACTAAATAAATGCAACATGCACATCTGGTTTACTTTAAATGTATAAAAGTTTATATTCTGATACAGGCTGAATATTATAGAATAAAAGTCTAATTTTTTTAATCATATTGCACAACTTCAATGTGACTTTATGCAACTACAAAAAGCCACTCATTCAAGCTTGGTTGATTGTGTTTGTGACACTGGTTTTTATCTTTATCAAAAATAAATAATTCATCTATAAATTCAATTTATCAATTGATGCTACATATTTGAGTCAGTTAGCAAGGTATTAGTACTCAGCTGATGATTAAGAATCTGCTATTGATATTATTTCAGCTTTATTACTGTGGTCAACTGACAACAAACTAACTGAACAACAATTTCATAATGGGTGTGTTTGAAAACCTAGTGAGCTCTCTACATAGACAGCATTTTACGTCATCCTACTCGCGCTCCTGAGAAGGAGGCTGTTCGAAATCCTAGATGCCTTAATATGCTCACTAGTAAGGTATCGTACAATTTTAAAGCTCTTTTGACTCAAGAACGAGTGAACATCCGATGCTGCCTTAGCGGTGAACGCAATCCCAGCATCCACTGCGGCACAACTTTTCTCACAGAAAAATAAAAAAAACATGTCGGACGGTGCGGAGAAACGAGTTATTTTCAAACGTAAATAAATTATTATTGATTTTTAATTTGTATAAACTTGCAAGTATCATCTATTTACAAATTCGGGCTTGTCAGTGCATTTAACCGTTTTCGGTACACGGAGGGAGATGTTTGTTGACATGCTAGCGCGTTGTGCCACCTCATCCCATTGGTTTGTATGGCATGCGGCTGAAGGTGTTATCTTAGTTATCAAAAACTGATGGAATCGCTGTCTCAGTAGTGTGTTTGAATAACCTGCTAATAAGTCAATGCCTTATTAGAATCCTCTCTACTGAGGCAGCTGCCTATGTAGGAAGTAAGACAGCAAGGCAGCTCCCTAGGTTTCCGAACACACCTAATATATTTGTTGATTTCATGTCATTCTCTGGCTACAGGATATGAAAGAGACCAGCTACCATAGTAATCCAGATGCACTCCAAATGTCCAGAACTCACTACTGACTTTATCACAGACTGAATAATGAAGAAACCAAATTGTTATTTTGTTCTTTTCTCTAGTTATAACTTTTGGTTCAAGTTATTTTGTGTATGTATGGTTTGTTCAATTCAAATTCATTTAAAGAATCCTCCAGGTCACCCAGAAAGGATGGAGGTCCCTGCCGACTTCTTCTTGTAATTTTAAGGGATTTTTTTCTTGCCACGGTCACCGTCACCCTTGGCTTGCTTAGCAGGGTTTTTTAGTTTGTCAGTCATGGATGCTGTAAAGTTGCTATTTAAAAAAAATTCGACTTGACTAATTCATGCATAATGTTTTTATAAAACTGCATGAATCTACTGTAGACATGGTTTGAAACTTGATACCATAACAGAAACAACAGAACTGGTGCAGCCCTATATGCATGTAACGCCTTATGGGCTATGACGGGACAAGAGGGGCAAACACACACGCAGAGATGTTGACAAAGTGTTTAATAATAATAATAATGAAAGACAAAACAAGGTTACACAAGACAGGTTTAAACACAAGACAAGACAGACTAACAGGTGACCTATGCTAGATGCTAACCTACATGCTAATGCTAATCGCTAATCTAAACACACAGGAGCTAAGCTAAATGCTAAATTAAATGTTACACATGAAATAGTAACCTGAACTCTAAGCTAAGCTAATAACAAGACAAGACAGAATCACTAAACAAACAAACAAAGCTAAACAAGAACTAAACTTAAGACAAACAGGAACAGAACTAAACAAGGCATGAATAAGACAAACAGACAAACCGGCTAAGGCAAACAAAAAAAGGCTAAACAGTAGTAATGTCAACCTCGAAACTCGCATTCGAAACTGATTCGATTTATTTGAAGCTCAGTGTTTCGAAACGTTGCTTCGAAGTCCATATCAAAATGAAAAAGTCACGTGACTGTCCCGGAAAAGGTTTCATTACGCCACGCTGTTTCAAAACTGATCAATTGTATGTGTCAATGTGCAATAAATATTGTATAGCCTGGTTGCACAAGCACTTCCCCTTATGATTGTATAATAAATAATGGTCAATGTCAAGGACACTCATTATGACAGAATGATGTTTCATACCACAATCAAAACACACTTCTTTCAGTGATCTATACGACAGATTACTGTTACTGTTAGACCACTGATTGGACACTAGATGTCACTGTGGTGCGATGATTCAAACGTTTCACTAGCGCAAATCTTTTTCCGAATCATTTGTTTCATTTGCTTCGATCTCTCAAAAGCCCCACTTATGCCATCACTACTAAACAGGCTAAACAGAACTAAAAAGGCTAAAGCTAACAGACTAACAGACAGAGGCAAAAGCAAACCGATGGACCGACGGACAGACAGAATCAAAAGCAAAGTATGGCATAGCCAACCAAACCAACAGAGTTAATTCAATATCATGCACTGAAGAAAGAGCTAACCAAATCAAAATAATCTCCAATGAGCCTTCCCCAGCTGCCTCCTTTTATTCCTGAGGGTGATTAGCTGGGGACCAATCCAAAAAGGGGCGTTGGCTGGAGACTGAGAGCTCTCAGAGAGAGGGGTGTGGCACATAGGAGCACAGAGAGGCTGGATTCGTGACAAAGCAATAAATGCATCATGTCTGAAATAATAAAACAAAGGTTTGGTTTGCAGCAGGACGCTCAGTTCATCGTGAGAAAAAGAAATGTGTGAGAAACTGTCCTCATCAGATGGAATCCATTAAGCTCCATTCTGCTGAGTCAAGACAAAAAATGTTTACGATTCGAGCTTACTAGCAAGAACATTCTTTCTCTTGCCTCATAGGCTCATGGGAAATAAGTGCCAGTCAGGTGCCTAGGGCAAGTCACTCACAGGATCACAAACAGATGCAAAGATTTTAATACAAAGCTCAGACAGTATAGCTGTTTAACATGAGCACGGCCCTGCTGCAGGTGTAATAATAAAACTCAGCGTTCAGTGCTATTAAAGGCAGCGCTTCACATTAGAAACGACCAGTTAGGAGTTTAGCGCCGGTAGCTAAATAACTTCTGTTGCTCGTATATTATTGTACTACTAACACAGAAACAGAGCTTGTTCCAACACTCAGCACTTTATTTGGAACACCTATCTGATTATTGTGCATTCATTCAGTCTATATAAGCTACACATAACATATGGATGAACTTTGTGTGTATACAGTTACTGACTGTAACCCATCTGTTGCTCTGTACGCCGCGTTTGTGTGATGGACCATTATCAGCACTGCACTGACACCAACATAGTAATAACATGGTAGCGTGTGTTGTTCTGGTATGAGTGTATCAGGTGCAACAGTATTTTTGGGATTTGGGATTTTAAATACTGTTACAACTTACTGGTGTCTTAATAAGGAACACATACACTATATGGGCAAATGTATTGGGACACCCATTCTAATTATTGACTTTATAAGTTTCAGCCAAAGCAACTGCTAGAAGGTGTAATGAATCAATTATGTAAATGAAAGTATATCCTTCCAACTTTGCAGCAACAGTTTAGGGAAGGCCCATTCCTGTTCCAGCATGACAGATTAAGAAAAGCTTGGTTTAAAGAAACTCCAGTGATGTACACAGAGCCCTAACCTCAGTCCCACTGAACAGCTTTGGAATGAACTGGAACATCAACTGAGGTTTTATTGACCAACATCAGTGCCCAGCTATACAAATGCTCTTTTGACTAAATGGCCACAAATTTAGTGAGAAGTCTTCTCAGAAGAGTGGCTGTTGTAAAGATCACAAAATAAGGAGTCAAACAAGCTCATGGTCAGGTGTCCAAACACTTTTGGCCATATAGTGTACCCAGCTAGCTCTTGATGTAGGTGTTATTAGGTGTAGGTTTCTTTTTTTATGCTAAATGTATAATTTTGCTAATCAAACGACACTGTTGAATATATTTTGTTTGGAACACTATACTCCACCTAGCATTGAAATCTAGATAGATAGATGAATGGATATGGATGGATATGGATGGATGGATGGATGTGGATGGATGAATGGATATGGATGGATGGATGGATGAATATGGATGGATGAATGGTTGGATAGATTTGGATGGATGGATGGATGAAGATGGATGGATGAATGGATGAATATGGATGGATGAATGGTTGGATAGATATGGATGGATGGATAGATATGGATGGATGGATGGATGGATGGATGCATGGATGAATGGATGGATGGATGGATGGATGGATGGATGCATGGATGGATAGATGGATAGATAGATAGATAGATAGATAGATAGATAGATAGATAGATAGATAGATAGATAGATAGATAGATAGATAGATAGATAGATAGATAGATACTTTACTGATCCTGAAGGAAATCTAGTTATTTAATTAGAAGAAATGAAGAATTAAAAATTAAAGAAATTAGAAGGGAATCTAGTTGTTCAGACATCCCAACAGCACTTCATTATTTACAGAATTAAACACTTGATTATTCATATACATTTAAAAATGTGGGGTCTTCTCACAAAATCATTTATGAGAAGAAAGCAGGAATTGGAGCATGTCAGACATTACCTTAATTGTATCTGTTTTATGCTTACTTACTGCATTAGTAACAACCCCACCCCCAGCCACCTGCTAGCACTTTTTTGCCCATTCCTAAAGTACCACAGATTTCTTCCATGAATACGCTGACATAAGCATTAACATGTTACATGCACAGAGGTTATTAAGAACTTAAAAGCAATTACAGAACAAGACGAGAAAGATGCCGGGAACCAGCTGGAAAGAAAGTGAACGCTCAACATGAAGCTCCGTTTTAAACCTGCATTCTAGCAACAGTCATTATATAGCATTCAGCATGTAAATGAACTTTTAATGAAGTACACTATATGGCCAGAAGTTTATGGACACCTGTCCCCCTCATAAAATATGAATAATATAACATAATAATATGCTTAATGTAAATTAGTGGTGACAGTTTGGGGAGTTTGCTCCATAACAACCTGAACATCACCAAAAAGCTTTGGGTCAAACTGGAACATCGATTGCAAGCCAGGCCTTCTTCAGGAACATCAGTGCCTGACCGCCAAACACTTTGTTTTTAAATAAATGGCCACAATTATTATTTTCTTTTTGTTTTAACACTGGGCCACTTAACATTTGATGTGTGTTCCTTTAACAAATAAATTATTCATTTAGTACACTGATCAGCCATAACATTAAAACCACCTCCTTGTTTCTACACTCACTGTCCATTTTATCAGCTCCACTTACCATATAGAAGCACTTTGTAGTTCTACAATTACTGACTGTAGTCCATCTGTTTTTCTGCATGCTTTGTTAGCCCCCTTTCATGCTGTTCTTCAATGGTCAGGACCCCCACAGGACCACCACAGAGCAGGTATTATTTGGGTGGTGGATCATTCTCAGCACTGCAGTGACACTGACATGGTGGTGGTGTGTTAGTGTGTGTTGTGCTGGTATGAGTGGATCAGACACATTAATGTTGATGGAGTTTTTAAATACCTCACTGTCACTGCTGGACTAAGAATAGTCCACCAACCAAAAATATCCAGCCAACAGTGCCCTGTGGGCAGCGTCATGTGACCATTGATGAAGGTCTAGAAGATGACCAACTCAAATAGCAGCAATAGATGAGCGATGGTCTCTGACTTTACATCTACAAGGTGGACCAACTAGGTAGGAGTGTCTAATAGAGTGGACAGTGAGTGGACACGGTATTTAAAAACTTCAGCAGCGCTGCTGTGTCTGATCCACTCATACCAGCACAACACACACTAACACACCACCACCATGACAGTGTCACTGCAGTGCTGACAATGATCCACCACCAAATAATCCATGCTCTGTAGTGGTCCTGATAAAATAGACAATGATTGTAGAAACAAGGAGGTGGTTTTAATGTTATGGCTGATCAGTGTATATTTTCACATATATTGAATATATAGTTATAGTTTAAAATATACTTTACTCAGCTTGTCTTTGTCTTTTGTATTTAATATAATTAAAAGATCTGAAAGGATTTATTCTGAAAAAGACATAAAAGCTGAATAAATCAGAAAGGAAAATATTTTTTCATGCCAAGTCAACTTTATTTATTTATTTATATAACGCTTTTTACAATAGACATTGTCTCAAAGCAACTTTACAAAATC
Organism: Trichomycterus rosablanca; assembly: GCF_030014385.1. NCBI lineage: Eukaryota > Metazoa > Chordata > Actinopteri > Siluriformes > Trichomycteridae > Trichomycterus > Trichomycterus rosablanca. Next base: position 78,522,823 of record NC_085988.1, read on the forward strand.
CAGGACCAACAGATACAAAAACCCCTGTTGAGCAAGCCGAGGGCGACTGTGGCAAGGAAAAACTCCCTGAAAATTACAGGAAGAAACCTTGAGAGGAACCAGATTCAGCAGGGCCCATCCTTCTTGGGTGGTCTGGAGGATTCTTTAAATAAATACACGATTTACACAGAGCATACAAACACAGAATTAAATGATCTAAAAGTTATAACTGGTAATAAATAGATAAATAAATAATAATAGAGTTGTTATTCGCTCTAGTCTTCAATAAAGTCTGTAGTGAGTTCTTGTCATTCTTGGTGCAATTACTCCAGACCCGTCACATCCGGCAGGAGCAGCATAGTTGTCACGGCAGTCTCGACTTTAATCCTTAACCTCGGCGGGTAAACAGGTTTCCATCAGAATGCCTTTGGAGTAAAACAACAAAGAATGTAGTTTATAATGTACAATGCTAGTTGAGTAAAACTGAGAGTTTTAGACTCCGGCAGCCCTAATTATTACAGCATAACTAAAAGGGAGAGCGAGCAGGTAACAAGGTCATGAAGGCAAGGTCATGAATGCCACTGCATAACACAGTCCTCTTATCTATTTTTTTAGACTTAAATGTACAGTATGTTCATATATGTTCTGTCTTTTATTAGTAGAAAGATATAAAACATCAAGACATATACTATATGACCAAAAATATTTGGACCGTGACTATGAGCTTGTTGAACAACACATAAAAAATGGTATTAAAATAGACTGACTTTTATGTGATCTTTTTAGCTATTACAACAGCCCTATTCTAAGAAGGCTGATTACAAGTCTCTGAAGTGTTTCTGTGGGAATTTGTACCCATTCAGTCAAAAGAGCATTTGTATGGCTGGGCACTGATGTTGGTCAAAAAAGCCTCAGCTGATGTTCCAGTTCATTCCAAAACTGTTCAGTGGGGGGCTGAGGGAAGGACTCTGGGCAGGTCAGGGCGGCACGGTGGCTAAGTGGGTAGCACTGTCGCCTCACAGAAAGAGGGTTCTGGGTTCGATCCCCAGGTGGGGCGGTCTGGGTCCTTTCTCTGTGGAGTTTGCATGTTCTCCCCGTGTCTGCGTGGGTTTCCTCCGGGAGTTCAGGTTTCCTCCCACAGTCCAAAGACATGCAGTCAGGTGATTTGGAGAAGCTCCATGGCTGTGTTCGATATAACCTTGTAAACTGATGAATTTTGTGTAATTAGTAACTACCGTTCCTGTCATGAATGAAACCAAAGAGTGTAAAACATGAAGTTAAAATCATAATAAACAAACAAACTGTGCAGGTCACTGGAGGTTTTTTTTTCTCTCTATCAAGTTTGTCCTCATGTTTTTATTGTGCTGTCATGCTGGAATGGGAAAAGAGCCTTCCCTAAACTAGTGCTGGAAGCATATAATGTCCTTTATATCAGAATCATCAGAATCAGATTTACTGGCCAAGTATATGGATACACACAAGGAATTTAGTTCCGGCTGATGGTATCTCTTTATAAATACTGCATAAATACAGTACAGTATACAAGCAATGTACACATTGCAGACAATGCACAAAAACATCAAACACAAAAAAATATACAAACTATAAGACTACATACAGGCAATATATAGAAAATGTATGGACGTGTGCATGTATGTATGTACAGTATTCAGTGACCATTGTATGTACATATAAGCAGAGGTACACTATATATGGTAACATACCAATGGCAATATACAGTAATACACAGATAATGTAAGCTAGCAGCGTGTGGAATATTTAAAAAATAACAGTATAGTGCACAGCATGTAGGATGTGTACTGCAATATAATTGATTTATTAAATCCATAAATAGCTGTGGCTGAAACACATGAATTAAAAAATTACATCCCAATACTTTTGTCCAAATAGTGCATGTTAGGATGAATTGTGTATAAATATGAACTAAATGTCTATTAAAATATACAAATGCTTTAAATATTGCAAAGCAATCCTGTAGTTCCATTTTCAAAGTGAAGCATTTTCTTCAGACGTGCTGGTACACTGTCATATTCCTGGTGACATTTTGAGTGAAATATCAAATCTCTCAGGGTGAGCAATTTCTCTGCCAATTAAACGCTGTGCTCCCTGCATGAGGACTGTGCTCAGATATTTACGGCTATTTTCAGCAGTCCGCTATAAAATATAGCTAAGATATAGATAAAGATGTGTAAAGTGGGCTTTCAGAGAAATAATTCTGACGGCGGTGACATTGACGGCTTTAGGCTCCAGACACTGCAAAGCCCTGTATATAAAAGCTTGAGCCACGCTTTTTATGACAAGTCACTAAAGGAACGCTGGCAAAGGAATGAGCTTCATGACAGCTCTAAATGGAGCTGTTACAGCAAAATTTATCATTCAGTCCTGAGTAGCACCAAGGTTAGACAATGCATGGAGAAAAAAAAAGAGCATGGCAAAATAATCCTCCCAATAAGTCACAGAACATGACCTGTAAAACGATTAGGCAAGAAAATAACAGAAATATTCTACACGCTCTCAGAGCGTCTTGAAATTTACAGCTTTATTAGATTGTCCGCGTGGCCATCTTGGCGCTGGGCTGAAGATGATTTGGGGTGAGCGGAGGGTAATGGGAAAACTTGAAATCCATTGGTAATATTTATCCAAGCTTCAAAGAAGTCAAAAAGTGTTACAAGTAGTGTGTGTCTTTCAAATAGACCAGGATTAAAGTTGGCAGTTTAATGTGATCAGTGAAAATATGATTTCAGAAAGGAGAACGTGGGTGAACAAGAGCAGCCTTGCAAACACAAGCTAACTGAATGAATATTTGGGAAAGATTTGTGGGAAAATTAAAGGCCAACACCAGTTAAATTATGGAATGAAATAACAAAACATGATGGCAAACTCTATTAAACTTTTTTTACTCCATGGGTGTGTTTGAAAACCTAGTGATCTCTCTCGTAGAGATGCTTGATCTTGGAATACTGTATTTTGTTTAGTTAAGGTGCATTTACATGAGAAGTGACACAATAACTTTTGCACTGCTGTGCCGTAATTTCCTATGAAGTGTGGCGTGCACAAAACTTAACGTGACTTATTGTACTAAAACAACAAGCAAGGAATTTTATTAAAGGAGAGAACTAATGATCAGTAAAAATTAAGCGAGGTTCAGTGTTTCTATGTCGTTCTTTTAATACATTAAGTCACATCAAGCTTTTTTTTTCATGATAATCGTTTTAGACTCTTGGAAAGCTGATTCTTACAGTTTCTCAGAACCCCAAGCTGTAACACAAGTTTAATAGTGAAACAGTGAGGAAAATACAGCTAAACACAGATACATGTGGAGCTTTCAGAGTGGATTTGATCGTTATTCCACACAAATGCAGATTTGTCTCATATTCGCACTTTGATGGCATCCTACTGCAATGTTCCAGCCAAGCGCTGAACAAAGCGGCTGTTCATTGTTCATTTAAAATTAGATCAATAAATAAATAAAACTAAACACATTGAGTTCAAGGGTACACATTTCTTGATGAAGGGTGTTGAGTTTCAAAGATTATGTGTTAGGGTGTCTGCGGCGTCTGATGAACTTACCACCTCTTCTCAGCGTCGCAGACGTTACAGAACAAAGAACAGCGTGGCCTCAAATAGGGGGTCCGCTGATTAGTGCGTACGACCGGCACCTGCGCGCTCACTACTTAAGTGGGCGTCGCCAGGTTGCCGGCGTCGCACCTTTTGTTTTCTATACCGGCTTTCGGCTGCATCGTACCAGCCTTTTGCTTTCATAGGGCTTACTGGGTTCCCCTGGCGCTGTATAGCGGTGGGGTGTGTAAGTTGAAAGACTGAGGTAAATAGGCTTAGAATTTTTGTATTGTTAAGCCGGTGCGATTTCGTGCAGTCCTCGCGCTGCAGTTCATTTGCGCCGCGTTTCTCTGACAGCAGCCGGTTAGCTGCTGGCTAATGCTAGCGCCGCTACGGGTGCACTGTTGCGCTTAATAGCGCTACCGGGTCTCCGGCTTTTCACGGCGCGATTGGCTCTCTTTGTACAGAGCTGCGTCTCTACCGGAGCGACCCGGGTTCGCGTCCGGGGTCCGCAATTTAGTGTTGCGGTTTTTTTTTGGTAAACGGCCCCTTCCCAGCTCCTCGCTGGTGACAGTGCCGGCCGGGCTTTCCCGGAACTCTGTTTTTTCCCCATTTATGTGTTTCGACAGTCTCGTGTGGTTTCTCCCCGAGACACGTAGCGTTCGGCGCTCCTCCTAAGCGCCGGATCTCATTCTTCATTTAGTCTCGCCATAGCGAGGTGTTGCGGTCTAGGACCGGCGAGCCAGCGACCGGGGTTCGCGGCTCGCGTTTTGTTTTTCGCAGTTTGTTTTTCTCTGTTTTTTCTCTTTAGTGCCAAGACGTCTTCGGCAGCGTTCGGGGTTCCCGAATTGTTTTTTTTTGACTGTTTAACTTCTTTTGTTGTTTATTATCTTTTCATTTAATAAAGTACTTTCTGTTTAATCCGCATTTTGGGTCCTCCCTCTCTGCACATCATAACATTATGAGTTTAGGGGATGTTGAGTTACAAGATACCACTGTACATTCATTCCTGCATTGAAAAATGCATCGACGTCTCTGGAAATGATGTCATTTTGAAGGCAGCGTAGTTGCAAAAGACCTGAATGTGACAAATTGTAAAAATAGAAGAAATCAGGTGGGGGCAAATACTCTTTACAGCTCTATAATTTCTATAATATTATACATTTAAACATATTCTGGCAGTGTGTGTGTGGCTAACACCTGAACACAATCATTCAAGGAACTGCTCACATATAGTTTATATGAAAATTAACCTCATATGAGTCAACTTTTACACAGAGCTGACTGTGCAGAATTAATTTTTACCCTTGATTATTTCAAATATAAGAATTTTTTTCCTGCAGTCTCTCAAACCAAGTGACTTAACAGCATCTTCTATTTTCACAACAGCAGAATCATTTGCTATCTGTATGAATTTACAATCTGTAGTAGCAAATTTTAGCTTTAAACTCAGCAGTGTTTCCTAACAACACCTCATAACAAGAGAGAATACATTTACAGAGCTTAAGGCTATGTTTCTACAGTCACATTTGGAGGTAAAATACGCCGACTTACGCTGACGCCTCTTTTTGTTCCTTTTACAGATTTTTTCATAATTAGCCCCATTATGATACATTAGCAGCATTGGCTTTGGAGACCAGGTGCTTCCCTCCAGTGGATTTCAGCTGATTCGAGTAAGTTTACACTTAAAGGATTCAGATCCTTGTATAAGCTCAGACTTGCTGGTCCTGCAATAATTTTAAAACCTACACTATGCAGCCAAAATTATCTGGACACCTGCTAATTATTGAGTTCAGGTGTTCAGCAAAAGCCAATGTACACCGATCAGCCATAACATTAAAACCACCTCCTTGTTTCTACACTCACACTCCATTTTATCAGCTCCACTTACCATATAGATGCACTCTGTAGTGCTACAATTACTGACTGTAGTCCACCTGTTTCTCTACATACTTTTTTAACCTGCTTTCACCCTGTTCTTCAATGGTCAGGACCCCCACAAAGCAGGTATCATTGTTGGTCCACCTTGTAGATTTTAAAGTCAGAGACGATCGCTCATCTATTGCTGCTGTTTGAGTTGGTCATCTTCTAGACCTTCATCCATGGTCACAGAACGCTGCCCACGGGGCGCTGTTGGTTGGATGTTTTTTGTTGGTGGAGTATTCTCAGTTCAGCAGTGACAATGAGGTGTTTAAAAACTCCAGCAGCGCTGCTGTGTCTTATCCACTCATACCAGCACAACACACACTAACACACCACCACCATGTCAGTGTCACTGCAGTGCTGAGAACGATCCACCACCTAAATAATACCTGCTGTGTCGTGGTCCTGTGGGGGTCCTGACCATTGAAGAGCAGCATGAAAGGGGGCTAACAAAGCATGCAGAGAAACAGATGGAATCCAGTCAGTAATTGTACTGTAGAACTACAAAGTGCTTTTATATGGTAAGTGGAGTTGGAAAAATGGACAGTGAGTGTAGAAACAAGGAGGTGGTTTTATTGTTATGGCTGATCAATGTACATCTTTATCTTTGTGGCAAAGTGTAAAAGACTTTTATTTGACTGCAGACAGGATGAACCTTCTCTGTTCCAGCATGTCCCTGAGCACAAAGCAAAGTTAGGTCCATGATGACATGGTTGGATGAGCTTGATGTGTTTCAGTGCCCTGCCCTGCCCTGCCCCCAATCCCATTAAAGACCTTTGTGAACTGAAAGCAGCATTTAAGTACATGGAGCAGCATTTAAGTACACTAGCCCACTACCAATGAGATCCGGGGATGTGGGGTCCAATTTTCATTGTTGCTGTTGGTTGGGCATAGGCTTGGACATTATTGCCTAATGTCCAAGAGGGGGCTGGTTAAGACAGCCTAGACATTAGGAGCTGCACTCCCAGTGTCAGTCTCAAATGGGATGGGTGGGTCAAAAAAAAAAAAATGGTATGGGAGCAACCAAAACTAAAATTGCAGATAAAAACATTATCTTTCAGAAAATGATAACTGGTTAAAATAACAAAGGCAGTCTTTCTACCAGAGAATGCATTGGATGCTGTTGGGTGACTTTATGCCACTCCTGACACAAACAATCAAGCAGCTTGACTTTGGTTGATGGTTTGTGACCTTCCTTTTGATCTCATTTCAAAGGGGTTTCAGTGGTTCTTAGAGGTCTGGAGATTACCTGGCCATGGCATGGTCTTATTCTGGGGGTCCTCCATCCACACCTTGATTGACTTGGCTGTGTGGCATGGATTATTTAAGTACGTAAAGCAGCATTTAAGTACGCTAGCCCACTACCAATGAGATCCAGAGATCTGGGGTCCAGTTCTCACTGGTGCTGACGATTGGTTGGGCATAGGCTTGGACTTTATTCCCTAATGTCCAAGAGGGAGCTGGCTAAGACAGCCTAGACGTTGGGAGCTGCACTCTCAGTGTTGGTCCCAAATAGGAGGGTTGCCTCAGGAAGAGCATCCATCATAAAAATCTGGTATAGGTGCAACCAAAGCAAAAAATTGCAGATAAAAATATTATCTTTCAGAAAATTATAACAGTTAAAATAACAAAAACAGTCATTCTACTAGAGAATGCATTGGATGCTGTTTGGTGACTTCATGCCACTCCTGGCACAAACATTCAATCAGTTTGGCATTGTTTGATTGCTTGTGACCTTCCTCTTGATCTCTGGAGATTACACTGGCCATAACAGGGTCTTATTCTGGTGGTCCTCCATCCACACCTTGATTGACTCAGCTGTATGGTATGGGACATGGTCTGGCTGGAAATAAAACAGTCAACAGATTTGGGGAACTTTGGCTTTTACAAAGACCAATCTGCTCAGTTCCAGACTAGCTGAAGCACACGCAGATCATCAATAATCATCAATCAAATATCAACCAAATGCTCACAGTATTTCTCAGTCAGTAAAGCCAGAACTGAAACTGTCCTCTCCTCACTTAACCCTTCTCTTTTTTACTTTGGTGAAGTCAATATTTTTTATTTCAGTTACTTTGGAGGTATCACTGTCTTTGCCACCCAGCTGATCCGATTGCATGAGGATAGAGATTACCTCAGCAGTGTTTTTATGTCTTTCCTCAATAAATTAAATTTGGTTCAGGTGATTATTTAATCAGCACCTCATTAGAAGAATGAAATGCGTCTGTGTTTGAATTCAACAGACACAGAATAGAAATTGCTAATTATTTATGCAGTTTCAGTTTTACAAAAGAAAGCTGGAACATGGAAGTACTGGAGCATGAGACAAATATGAACCTTCTTGTGTTTTTCAGACTTATCAAATCAAATAAAACCTTAAGTTCAGTATGTTTGGGCCTGTGAGAAATCAGTTCTGATCTGTGGTCTATAAAGTTGGTGTGGGTGTTTAGTGTAAGTTTTACACTGGTAACCAATAGGGTGCTGTGATCGGAGGATTTAAAGTAAAAGTCACTTGATACGTAAAGAGTAAACTAAGCACTTATTACATACATATAACTTATAAATACACTAAATAATTACAACCCCAAATCAGAAAAAGTTGGGACAGTATGGAAAATGCTAATGAAATAAAAACACAGAGTTTCTTACATTTACTTTGACTTTTATTTGACTGCAGACAGGATGAACCTGAGATATTTCATGTTTTGTCTTCTCAACTTCATTTCATTTGTTAATATACCTCCATTTCTGCATTTCAGGCCTGCAAAAAAAGTTGGGATGGGGGCAATTTGTGGCTAGTAATGAGGTGAAAAAACTAAATAATTATGTAATTTCAAACAGGTGATTGTAATCATGGTTTGGTACAAAAGCAGCATCCAGGAAAGGCTGAGTCTTTGATGAGCAAATATCATCAGAGGATCTCCAGTTATCTTCCATTATTGAAATATGTAAAAATAATAAACCTCAAAGAAAGATTGGAAGGGATTTACATATTTCTCCCTCTACAGTGCATAATATCATTAAACGATTCAAGGAATCAAGAGGAATTTCAGTGCATAAAGGCCAAGGGTGCAAGCTTAAGCTGAACGCCCGTGATCTTTAATCCCTCAGATGGCACTGCATCAAGACCCGCCACTCAGCAATAGCTGATATAACCACACTGGTGAGGGATTACTTTAGCAAAACTTTGTCAATACATGCACAAATGATACTTAAAACTTTACTGTGCAAAAAAGAAGCCTTATGTTAACCATGTCCAGAAGCAGCGTCGGCTCCTCTGGGCTCTGAGGCATCTAGGATGGACCATCACACAGTGAAACGTGTATTGTGGTCAGATAAATCAGCATTCCAGGTCTGGAAAAAAAGGATGCCGTGTGCTCCAGACCAAGGACGAAAAGGACCATCCAGACTGTTATCAGCAACTTTGAAAAAAATGCGACAATGACGACCTCATACTGTTGCACATCTTAAGACGTGTTTGCAGGAAGAATGGGACAAAATAAAAGCAGAAACATTAAATCACTTGGTCTCCTCGGTGCCAAAACGTCTTTTAAGTGTGGTGAAAAGAAATGGGGACATTACAAAGTGGTAAATGCTTTACTGTCTCAACTTTTTTTGGAATGTGTTGCAAGCCTGAAATGCAGGAATGGATGTTTGTTAATAAATTAAATGAAGTTAAGCAGATAAAACATGAAATATATCAGGTTCATCCTGTCTGACATCAAATAAAAGTCCAAGTAAATGTAAGAAACTCATTTTCCATGCTGTACCAACTTTTTCTGATTTGGGGTTGTATTAATAATAAAAAGAGAACAGCAAAGGACAACATCATCATCATTTAAAGCAACCATTATACATGTTTTAAAACTGTGTAACTTTTTAAAATTTTTAGGTGTGTTTCAGGCATCCAATTCAAAAAAGTGTTTTATTTACAAAGCACAATCAAGCTGTCGAACCAAAAACATTTAAAGTCATTTCTTTGTACTTTTGTCAGTTGGTTTTGTAGATATAAATGTCCTTTGTGTGACTCTGTGGGTCTCAAAGCATGACATCCAGCTGCATTCACCTGCAATATATAACACTGGGGATTTAATACAAACAGTATTTGTTAGGGGGTCTGCGGCGTCTGACGGACTTACCACCTGTCCTCGGCGTCGCAGACATTACAGAACAAAGAGCAGCGTGGCTTCATATAGGAAGCCCGCTGATTAGGGCGAACGACCGGCACCTGCGCGCTTACTATATAAGTGGGCGTCGCCAGTGTGCCGGCGTCGCACCTTTTGTTCTCATGCCGGCGTTTGGCTGCATTGCTCCAGCCGCTTTTTCTTTCCTTCAGTCTAGTGGGTACCTCCAGGCGCCGTAGGCGGTTGGAGGAGTAGGGTCAGGAGGCCCGAGGTACTAGATAGGGTTTGGGTAGATTGGCTGGTGCGACTGGGTGCAGTCCTAACGCTGGATTTTTCTTTCCGGCTCTTGCCGTCTAGCTTTCGGCTAAAGCTAACGCCGGGGTATTCGCTTCCCCGTGCTTTATAGCGCTTACCGGCTCGGGGATCTTTGTAGCGTTATTGGCGCTTCCCTTGTGAGCCGCGCCTCCACCGGAGCGACCAGGGTTCGCGTCCGGAGTTCGCTACTTTATTGCGAACTAGTTATATTATACGGTCACTTCCCAGCTGCGCTGGTGACAGCACCGTTGAGCTTTTTAGATTCTCCGTTCCTTTTCTCTGTTTTGGTTTTGCCTCGTGGGTTTTTTTCCCCCGAGCTCGGCTGAGCGCGGTGCCTCGTTTTAGCGCCGGCGTTGCTTCTTTCTGCAGCCTTGCCGTAGCGAGGCGCTACGGTCTTGGGACGGCGTGCCAGCGACCAGGGTTCGTGGCTCGCTTCCATTACAAGTTGGTTCCGGTTTTTGTTTCTCTTTTCTTTTCAGAGCCAGAGTCTTCGGCAGCGTTCGGGGTTCCCGAATTGTTTTATGTTATTCCTTGTTTTGTTGTCATTTATTAAAATAAAGAATCTTTATTTTTTCTTATCTCCGCGTCTTGGGTCCTCCCTCTCCGCTACTCATAACAGTATTGTTATGAAATGCTTATGAGTAGAAGAATATATAACAATATACATTGTGAATATAATGTAAGTAATCATTTTTTCTTCAAAAAATACACCCCAGAGAGACTCTTTGAACTCAAACTTAAACTCAAAGTTTATTCTTACTTAAGAAGCGCCTGTATAAATAAACCCACCGGCTATATGAAAAAGAGGAACAATCATACTGATTGAGCCTGTCTGGAGAGCCCAAAATTGACTTGTAAGTCTCACTCAGCAATTGTAGCTGTATTTAGACTAAATACTTTCAACCCTACTTTGTACTTTTTTAGGTAAAGAAAGTGTCATATGATGTCTGTGGTGACATTTTAACAATTTATACCACCCAGCTACACATATTATTGATAGACTAGTATAAGTTCATCCAAGGTTTGGATTGTGGTAGTGATTTTCTCTCCGGTTCCCAACTGCTGCCTCCTAAAAGTAATCGTCTGGGATTTACTTTAAGTGATAACCCAACTGTGGACTGTAACATGTTTGTTTGTTGTTTATTATGATTGTAACGTCATGTTTTACACACTATTGGTTACATTCATGACAGAAACGGTAGTTACTCATTACACAAGATTCACAAGGTTATATCGAACACAGTCATGGACAATTTAGTGTCTCCAATTCACCTCACTTGCATGCCTTGGACTGTGGGAGGAAACCAGAGCACCCGGAGGAAACACACACAGACACGGGGAGAACATGCAAACTCCACACAGAAAGGACCCGGACCGCCCCACCTGGGGATCGAACCCTTCTTGCTGTGAGGTGACAGTGCTACCCACTTTGCCACCGTGCCGCCCGACTTCTCCACTAAGTCAGACATGATTGGTTAAACATGTCATATTACATTTTAATACATAACTTTAAAAATAAATTAATTAAATGAAATTTTTTTATAAACCTGCTTTGTAAAATCCATTTGGAAATATTAGTTAGGATTTGTCTTTGTCTGCTTTTTGTCTTGACTTTAAGTGTTCAGTAGTGATTTTTAAATATATCCTTTAGGTGTTTAAGTCACTCAAATAAAAAGGAAATGTAATTGTTAGTAATCAGGTAGGTCTATTCTATTCTATTCTATTTATTATATTATATTATATTATATTATATTATATTATATTAATTATATTATATTATATTATATTATATTATATTATATTATATTATATTATATTATAATTTGTTTTGTTACAAAAAGGTCTGTGGCCTGTGTTTGCATATTTATTTACTCTATTTGGCCCACAACAAAAAAGATTTGGACATAGGTTCCAATATTATTTAAGCTACATCCACTATATGGGCAAAGATAATTGGACATTGTGTTGGACATCCCATTTTAAACCATGGGCATTAATAAGAAGTTGCCCCTTTTTCTCTTTCTGAAACGTGTGTCTGTATTAACATGCTGGAAAAGGTCAAATGAGTTAAACTGGAACAGAAAAGAGAAACTTTTGCCACAGCACTGGAAATGGTTGCACCTGAAACACCTCAAGTCAATAATTAGGAAAGAACATATAGTTTATAATGCAGCTCATAAGCTCCTGACTTTTCCTGACTGATGATAGAACATCACTTACAATTTGGTAGCTGGTGTTTCCGGATGATGTGTAATTATGTATAGGCTTCTGTCGTTTGTGTGTTTTCACCCTGTGGTATTGTTTGTGTTTACTCTGGCGGAGGCTCATTAATTTATGGGCGTTTAATAAGGACGTGGCTGAGCTCAAGCGTTTGATGGCTACCATTGTCCTGCTCCAAATACAATAACATCAATATTAAAAGATGCCACAGGCTCGGGGGTATCAAGCCTGCATGAATGTTTTAGAGCTCTCTGATGAATAATTAAGAAGCAATAAATCATAACTGGATCAGTGTAATGAGTGCAAAATTCTAACATGTCATATCTGCTGCTTCAGACAAGCTTCTGATGGCTTTCATGCACAGCTTTTTTTTTTATAAACTATTGAAGGGAAACATCAATGGTGATGCAGTAAACTAAATTCAGGGCTCAACTTGAACGGGAATGCCATGTCAAATTAAAAGAAATGAAAAAAATCTATTCTATTCATCTGCTCTGGATTAATACTGATATTCTAATTGACAAGAGTAACAATTTCATTTTCATCAACCTCTTTATCCTGACCAAAGTCGTGACAGGACGGTTTTACTGGGAAACACTGGGCGCAAGGCAGGAACACCCTGAACAGGGCACCAGTACTTTGCAGGATTGATCTAAACTGCAGGCAGGACAGTCAAGCACATGCACTCTCTGTCTAGAAAGTAAAACTATTGCAGCTAGTGTAGAATGAGGCTTGGCATAGTCTTGCTGAAATAACCATGGACTTCTCTGGAAAAGATTTGGTGTTAATGGCAGCATGTGTCGCCCTAAATTCCTGATATATGCCTCCACGTCAATTGTACCTTCACACATGTGCAAGTCACATGTCACGGCACTGGTGCACATCCATAGCATGACGTTACAAATTGACGTTCATTATTTTTGAGAACAAGCTGAAATGTGGACTCTCTGTCTTTTAATCCATCTAAGATGAACTTGGGCCCAGAGAACTTTGTGGCATTTCTGCATAGAATTAATGTATGACTTTCAAGTTGCTGATTTTTTCAGGTTGCGTTTTTTGATGCATCAGTGGATTGTGTTAAGTGACCATGGTTTCCCAAAGTTCTCTCAAGCTCATGTGAAGATCACACATTTTAAACAGTACATTTTAGCCTTGCCTTATATGGAATGAGATTTCTCCAGATTTCCTGAATCTTTTTACAATATTATGTATAGTAGATGGTAAAAGACATAAACTTTTTGCAATCTTGCATTGTTATTTTTTTTTAAGAGAAGAAGAAGAACCTTTATTGTCATTATACTTGCATACAACGAAATTTAGTTAGACACTCTCCGAAAGATAAAAAGAAGAAGCAAAGTATTTACATAAGCATATGGTTATTTAAAAAGAGGCAAACATATTTACATAAGCATATGGATATTTACACAATAACCAGTACAATCTAAAGTATGGATTTCAAGATAAATAATATAATAAAATATGGGTGAATATGAATATACAGTGTATCACAAAAGTGAGTACACCCCTCACATTTCTGCAGATATTTAAGTATATCTTTTCATGGGACAACACTGACAAAATGACACTTTGACACAATGAAAAGTAGTCTGTGTGCAGCTTATATAACAGTGTAAATTTATTCTTCCCTTAAAATACCTGAATATACAGCCATTAATGTCTAAACCACCGGCAACAAAAGTGAGTACACCCCTAAGAGACTACACCCCTAAATGTCCAAATTGAGCACTGCTTGTCATTTTCCCTCCAAAATGTCATGTGACTTGTTAGTGTTACTAGGTCTCAGGTGTGCATAGGGAGCAGGTGTGTTCAATTTAGTAGTACAGCTCTCACACTCTCTCATACTGGTCACTGAAAGTTCCAACATGGCACCTCATGGCAAAGAACTCTCTGAGGATCCTAAAAGACGAACTGTTGCGCTACATGAAGATGGCCAAGGCTACAAGAAGATTGCCAACACCCTGAAACTGAGCTGCAGCACAGTGGCCAAGATCATCCAGCGTTTTTAAAGAGCAGGGTCCACTCAGAACAGACCTCGCGTTGGTCGTCCAAAGAAGCTGAGTGCACGTGCTCAGCGTCACATCCAACTGCTGTCTTTAAAAGATAGGCGCAGGAGTGCTGTCAGCATTGCTGCAGAGATTGAAAAGGTGGGGGGTCAGCCTGTCAGTGCTCAGACCATACGCCGCACACTACATCAAATTGGTCTGCATGGCTGTCACCCCAGAAGGAAGCCTCTTCTGAAATCTCTACACAAGAAAGCCCGCAAACAGTTTGCTGAAGACATGTCAACAAAGGACATGGATTACTGGAACCATGTCCTATGGTCTGATGAGACCAAGATTAATTTGTTTGGTTCAGATGGTCTCAAGCATGTGTGGCGGCAATCAGGTGAGGAGTACAAAGATAAGTGTGTCATGCCTACAGTCAAGCATGGTGGTGGGAATGCCATGGTCTGGGGCTGCATGAGTGCAGCAGGTGTTGGGGAGTTACATTTCATTGAGGGACACATGAACTCCAATATGTACTGTGAAATACTGAAGCAGAGCATGATCCCCTCCCTCCGGAAACTGGGTCGCAGGGCAGTGTTCCAGCATGATAATGACCCCAAACACACCTCTAAGACGACCACTGCTTTATTGAAGAGGCTGAGGGTAAAGGTGATGGACTGGCCAAGCATGTCTCCAGACCTAAACCCAATAGAACATCTTTGGGGCATCCTCAAGCGGAAGGTGGAGGAGCGCAAAGTCTCGAATATCCGCCAGCTCCGTGATGTCGTCATGGAGGAGTGGAAAAGCATTCCAGTGGCAACCTGTGAAGCTCTGGTAAACTCCATGCCCAGGAGAGTTAAGGCAGTTCTGGGAAATAATGATGGCCACACAAAATATTGACACTTCAGGAACTTTCACTAAGGGGTGTACTCACTTTTGTTGCCGGTGGTTTAGACATTAATGGCTGTATATTGAGTTATTTTGAGGGAAGAATAAATTTACACTGTTATATAAGCTGCACACAGACTACTTTTCATTGTGTCAAAGTGTCATTTTGTCAGTGTTGTCCCATGAAAAGATATACTTAAATATCTGCAGAAATGTGAGGGGTGTACTCACTTTTGTGATACACTGTATAAAGTGACTGTGCTGTGTGGAGATACCAGTTCAGTTTCAGAAATGATTTATGTTGAGTGAGAGAATGGTTGTATGAAGATGTGCAAATACGCAATGTTCAAGTTCACAGTCTATGAGGTGTTGGAGGGGTGATGGAGGCCACAGCTCTTGGAAAAAAGCTCTTTCTCAGTCTGTTCGTGTGTGCAACTGACAATCCTTTGGCACAAAGTGGTGAGCCATGATACAGCTTACAAAAATGTATACCCAAAAATTAAAAGTGTCTATGTTGTGTATTATAGTGTATTAAAATATATATTTTATGAAAATATGTCAAAAAAAGAAAGTCAGAAAGTGATGCAGACCCGAGGTAACCTTAAAGCATCAGTACCCACCTAACACCATGGGTGTGTTCGAAAACCTAGTGATCTCTCTACATAGACAGCATTTTATGTCATCCTACGCGCTCCCAAAAAGGAGGCTGTTAGAATTCTTAGAAACCTTAAAATGCTGTCTACTAAGGCACCTTAAATCTAAACGGTATTTTGACAGAATAATGAGGGAGCATCCGATGCTGCCTTAGCGGTGAAGGCAATCCCAGCATTCAGTGCGGCACAACATTTCTCACATAAAAAAAAATATGGCGGACGGTGTGGAGAAACAAACAGAGTTATTTTCAAACGTAAATAAATTATTATTGATTTTAATTTGTATAAACATGTACAGTTGTCATTTATTTGCAAATTCGAACTTGTCAGCGACAGTTTAACCGTTTTTGGTACACGGAGGGAGATGCTAGCGTGTTGTGCCACCTCATCCCATTGGTTTGAATGGCATGAGGCTAACTGTGTTAGCTTAGTAAGCGAAAACTGATGGAATTGCTGTCTAAGTAGTGTGTTTCAATAACCTGACTTATAAGTCGATGACTTATTATAATTCTCTCTACTTAGGCAGCTGCCCAAGTAGGCAGTAGACAGCAAGGCAGCTCACTAGGTTTTTGAACACACCCTTTGTCAACAAACCTCAGTGACTACTTGTGTACAAATAATTAAATTATTTAAATATGTCCTCAATTAGCGATTGGGAGGATTTTAGTTATTTTATCATCTATGGTGCATAGTATTCTCTTATTCTCTTTATTCTATATTAGTAGTATGTTATATATATATATACAGTATATATATATATATATATATATATATATATATATATAAGGCTAGGTCAATTACTAAAAAGTAAAAAAAAACTACTTTTAAATCAACCCGTAATATAGCTCTTTATACTAGTGTGAAAAATGCACACAATTCATTATCAAATAGATTTATTTAACTTATTGTAATAATAATATTATTGTATAATGAAAAGTTAAATACATTGGTATCTTTCAGTAATTGTATTATTGGTAGTAACAGGAGATGAGCCTTTTTCTGATAATAAGTCTGGCACCATGAATACTGGACACAATCCAGAAACACTCTGGACAGTGAGTCAATAAATTTGCTTAAATCTAGGGTCACTTCAGTGTTTGTGGGAGGTTTGTGGAAACCAAAGTATCATCTCTGACACCATGTTGCCCACCTTACCAGCTGCACCATCACACCACCTAATTTTGTCAAAGTTAAATGCACCTGGTACTGTACGGGTACTGGAAGCTTATAAAATACATTGGAATGTATACATTTTGGTTGCGTTGAGCATGCTTGGGGCTGTCTTCTGATCTGATTGAGTTCTAAGCAGGACTCCCCTCTGCTTATGGCTTTGATTAACCTTTTCATGCATGTCGTATTAATGTGGGCAGTGAGGAACACACGGTGGCATTTGTATGGGATATAGAGAGACCCCTTTTTTAAATGCCACAGCTAATGAAGCCACAAAACTGACGAGAACCCGGGCCTTGGATAATAACCTATTTCTTCACTGAGGGCAGAGAATCCCATGTGTAGGAGCTTTGGTGGTTTTATGCTCCTAGGGATTGCTACAGGGTGGTGTGATTAGCTTAAATGTGTCAGCATATTTTATCTCGTTTCTGCAGACTGTGGGACATTAACCTGTTTTGCTCATTTGTGGTTAAACAACTGTAAAATTTTACAGATGTGATTAGATGTCATGTTCTTTTATCCACTAAGTTTTAAATTGCTGAGCTGCATCTTGGTGCAGCTACTGGTGCACATACTGTACACAGATCATAGATGATGAAAAATATAATCAATTCTCGTAGCTGCTTATTGTGCATCTGGGCCTGGAATTGAAGTGTAATTTCATATCTGTATGAAATATTGATTGGAAATAGGCAGATCTAGTGGATAGAGTTGCATGTGGGCACTCATCTTCACCTAGCTTAGTCACCCACATGTGATTCATCTAGCTTTTGTCAGAAGCAGAAACTCAAATCACCAGTTTGGACACCAGTGTTGTTATGATTTCTAATTTGTTTTAGTTAAAATAATAATTTAGATTTCCTCTTAAATTCAGTCTTAGTATTAGTTCTCCGGCTAGTTTGTTGATATTTGAGTTTGGTTTTATTCTGATACAACCCGAAATCAGAAAAAGGACAGTATGGAAAATGCAAATAAAATGCAAATAAAATAAAAATGCAGTGTTTCTTACATTTACTTTCATGTTTTGTTTGCTCAACTTCATTTAATTTATTAATAAACCTTTATTCCTGCATTTTCGGCCTGCAACACATTCCAAAAAAAGTTGGGAAAGAGGCAATGTAGGGCTAGTAATGAAGTGAAAAACTAAATAATGATGCAATTCCCAAACAGGTGATGTCAACAGGTGATTGTTATCATGGTTTGGTACAAAAACAGCATCCAGAAAAGGCTGAGTCTTTGATGAGCAAAGATGATCAGAGGATCTCCAGTTTGTCAACAAATGTGTAAGAAAATTATTGAAATGTTTAAAAACAATGAACCTCAAAGAAAGATTGGAAGGGATTTGCATATTTCTCCCTCTACAGTGCATAATATCATTAAATCCCTCAGACGGCACTGCATCAAGAACCTCCACTCAACAATAGCTGATATAACCACATGGGTGAGGGATTACTTTGGCAAACCTTTGTCAAGCACTACAATACAGAGTTACATGCACAAATGTCACGTAAAACTTTACTGTGCAAAAGCGAAGCCTTATGTTAACCATGTCCAGAAGCGGCATCAACTTCTCTAGGCTCAGAGGCATCTAGGATGGACCATCACACAGTGGAATCATGTATTGTGGTCAGATGAATCAGCATTCCAGGTCTTTTTTGGAAAAAATGGTGCTTCATGTGCTCCAGACCAAAGACGAAAAGGACCATCCAGTCTGTTATCAGCAACAAGTCCAAAAGCCAGGGTCTGTCATGGTATGGAGCTGTGTCAGTGCCCTTGGCAAATGTCATTTACACTTCTGTGATGCAGCATTAATGCAGAAAAGTACATTGAGATCTTAGAGCAACATGAGCTGCCTTTAAGACATCATCTTTTCCAGGGACATCCAGCCCCAGATAGCATACGGATGTGGGCCACTTCTGGCAACGTTACGGCATTGCCGGCTCACTGCCGGCATCGGCAAACAGCATATGAGCCAAAAGTGGCCCACATATAGGAAATGCTTATATGGCCCACATGTCCCAAAACACATCTGGCAAAGACATGGCACCACTGGCAAACTAAGTGAGCCAGTAATACTGGCTCTTATATTAAAAATGGTAATGTCCCACTTTCTATACTCTAAAAAATGATTCAGCACATTAGTAAATTAAACATAATATAATAAGTCAGTTCAACAAAAAAAAATAAGTTTGTTACATTTGTTCAAATTTTTGAGTTTGGGCAACCTAAAAAGACATTATTTTAGACAAACTTAAAATTGTACACTTTTTCAACGCATTATTTTTGCTTTAGTACAACATCATACCAATTTTGAGTTGAGCCGACTAAAATATCTGAGTTGTCTGAACAAAGCAAAGAAGAGAAGAGCATCAGCAGCTCTACGTTCTGTGACTGCGCATGCGCACTTCTCCGAGTTGAGTTGTAACGGACGAGGACGACCCTGAAGTTTTGGATTTTGCCCTGACCTGTCCTGAGGTAGGTATTCAGCTATTCAACATAATACAAGTTATGTTTAAAACTTAACAAATGCATAAACAATAAACTGACTGAATAATGAGTGGAATTACTAGCATTTTAGTTTCACGTATTTTCTCAACCAAAATTTCAAATATTGTATGGCAGACGAGTGTATAAAATTGTTAATTTATATAAAGGTGTACAAGTGTAATCTATTTGCAAATTTGGGCTTGTCGGTGACAATTTAACCATTTTCGGTACACAGAGCGATGTTAGCTGACATGCTAGCGGGTTATGATGCCCATTTGTTTGAATGGCCTGGGGCTAACTGTGTTAGCTTAATAAGCTAAACTTGTCTGTGGTACAGTCTGTTACACTTAATTATGATGCGGTATGATTGTAAGTAAGCGGCTCATTTGATGTGATTTTCACGACTGTGAATTAGGTAGGGCCTTATTCATGGTATTCATAGTTAGCTATAGTTGCAAACTTTTAAACATTAATATGCTTATTGTCAATTTATTGGAATTTTGCTTACATACTTCAGCTTTAGCTGATTTACTGTGCTTGTCTTAATTGATTATTAAACGAGAGCTAAATCATCATATTGTTTAAATGTAAATATATTAATTTAAAATTGTTTGTGTTTTTTATTGCAGATTAATATGCACTGCAATCCCAGTCCAGAAGTACTACTGAAACATTACAGATTGTGTCATTACCAAGGGCGCTCCTGGCCATTGCCGTGTTTGTATCCTGACTCTGCTTACCTGGAAAACTAGTTTGTTTATTGATGCTAATTATACTTTTGCTGGAGTGGCACAGGTTTATGGCTTAAAATAAATGTCTGTTGTGAAAGTCAAATAAACATTTCAATAAAATTTTCTTAAATTGTCTTAAATTTATTTCATAGCTACTTGTTAAGAGCCTAACATATTCATTTACATTTTTGTCATTTTGCAGATGCTTTTACTCAAATAGACTTACAATTGTGGCTGAATACAATACAAGCAATTGAGGTTTAAGGGCCTTGCTCAGGGCCCCAACAGTGGCAACTTAGTGGTGGTGGCGCTTGAACCAGCATCTAGACCAGTACCTTAACCACTGAGCTACCAACTGCCAGCAATGTAAAAAACTTTTGCCTGTAAAAAACATTTAGTAAAATTTTTTGTAAAAAAAAAAAACACAGTTTAGTAAACTAAAAGTAAAATGTTTAGTCAACCTTAAAAATCTAAAGGTTAAGCTGACTTGAAAATGTAAGGCAACCGGCTGCTGAATTACTTAAAAAATTTAAGGCAATAGTTTGCATGGATATTTCTATGTTGGTAGAACTTAAAAAAATGAGTTGGTACAACTTGAATTTGTAGTCCTTCATTTTGACTTTATTTAGTTGTGTTTATTACAAAACCTGAGTAGATTCAACTTAAAAATATTTAAGTTGACTCAACGTAGTGATTTTAGTTATACTGTGATAATGTATTTAAATATATTTTAAGTGGCTTAGATAGGTTCCATTTACTTAATAAAACAGAAAGTTAATTCAACTCAAAAAGATCTATGCAAACTATTGCCTTAATTTTTTTAAGTAATTTCAACACCACATTTTTTACAGTGTATGGCATGGTAACAGCCCAGTTGTTTTACATGTGGTTGAGTTGTGGGTAATTTCTGGCCCTGCTGGTTTAAAGGTGGCTGAGATGTGGCCCTTTTATGGCTGTAAAACGGCCGAGTTCCAGCAACCGCATCTGGCCCTCATCTGTGCCATCATTCCATGTGGTATGTGGGCCGCAAGTAAGTGCCGGACGTGGCCCAGATTCGGGCAATATCAAATTTGCTATCTGGGGCATTTTTCAACAAGACGATGCAAAACCACATGCTGCACACATTACAAAGGCATGGCTGCGGAAGAAGAGGGTACGGGGACTGGACTGGCCTCTCTGCAGTCCTGACCTGACCCCAATAGCGAATTTTAAAAGGAAAAATGTGACAATGATGACCCCGTACTGTTGCACATCTTAAGACGTGTTTGCAGGAAGAATGGGACAAAATAAAACATAAAACACTAAATTACTTGGTCTCCTCTGTGCCAAAATGTCTTTTAAGTGTGGTGAAAAGGAATGACAAGATGACAACAAAGTGGTAAATGCTTTACTGTCTCAACTTTTTTTGGAATGTGTTGCAGGCTTGAAAGGCAGGAATGGATGTTTATTAATAAATGAAATGAAGTTGAGCAGATAAAACATGAAATATCTCAGGTTCATCCTGTCTGCAACAAATAAAGTCAAAGTTAATGTGTATTTTTTTCATTATTTGCTTTTTCCATGCCGTCCCAACTTTTTCTGATTTGGGGTTATACTTTCACACATACTCTATTATAATTATAATTTCATATGTGTATAGAGATGCACCACCATGATTTTTCTTCACATATTTTAGAAGCTGGGGTCAGGGAGCAGGTCAGCAATTATACAGTACATCACCCCTGGAGCCGGAGAGACCTTGCTTAAAGACCTAACAGTGGCTGCTTGGAGGATTGAGATTTGAACCCTTGAACCTCTGATTGATAGCCCAGAACCCTATTAATCAGGACTTGGAGCATTGAGAAGTGAGGGAGAAAGTGGACTCTTGTCTAGCCAGCCAAATCAGCAGAATCAACCATCATTATGTTTACATCTATTCTTTCAGTGGCAGCTTAAAATCATAGGTTGTTTATAATTAAATACGTCTACATATTTGATTTGGCACAGTTTTTATGCCAGATGTCTTTCTTGATGCAACCCTCTTGTTTTTCAGGGCTTGTGTGTTATACCCCCCCAGTGACTAGGCTCATGTAACATTATGTGCATCCTGTATTTGTAAGCCCAGCCCAGGATTCAAACCCCTGGGACTCAGTCATTGCTGTTAACAGCAGCGTGGCTCCTACCATTATGCCACACAAGCTGACTTTATAAATAATAAATACTATTTTACATATTACACCTTTAACTTCAATTTTAATGTTTTCAAAAAAGCTATATTCTGTAATAGCTGCCCACATTAGACATGTCGCCTGACCTGCAAATTTTTGTTTTTTCTGCATGCAGTACTTCTAGTATTTAGATTTTAAATGTATAAAAAACATAACACAGTAAACATTTTTGATATATTGGATGAACAATCACTTCTTAAGAGCCTCATTAGTAGCACAGCAGAATGCAAGGACGCATTTGGTGTCCCATAATTTAAGCAAAATATGAGATTAATCACAATATATACACTGATTAGCCATAACATTAAAACCACCTCCTTGTTTCTACACTCACTGTCTATTTTATCAGCTCCACTTACCATATAGAAGCACTTTGTAGTTCTACAATTACTGACTGTAGTCCATCTGTTTCTCTGCATGCTTTGTTAGCCCCCTTTCATCCTGTTCTTCAATGGTCAGGACTCTCCCAGGACCACCACAGAGCAGGTATTATTTGGGTGGTGGATCATTCTCAGCACTGCAGTGACACTGACATGGTGGTGGTGTGTTAGTGTGTGTTGTGAATAGTCCACCAACCAAAAATATCCAGCCAACAGCGCCCTGTGGGCAGCGTCCTGTGACCACTGATGAAGGTCTAGAAGATGACCAACTCAAACAGCAGCAATAGATGAGCGATCGTCTTTGACTTTATGTCTACAAGGTGGACCAACTAGGTAGAAGTGTCTAATAGAGTGGACAGTAAGTGGACACGGTATTAAAAAACTCCAGCAGCGCTGCTGTGTCTGATCCACTCATACCAGCACAACACACACTAACACACCACCACCATGTCAGTGTCACCGCAGTGCTGAGAATGATCCACCATCTAAATAATACCTGCTCTGTAGTGGTCCTGGGAGAGTCCTGACCATTGAAGAACAGCATGAAAGGGGGCTAACAATCATGCAGAGAAACAGATGGACTACAGTCAGTAAGTGTAGAACTACAAAGTGCTTCTATATGGTAAGTGGAGCTGATAAAATAGACAGTGAGTGTAGAAATAAGGAGGTGGTTTTAATGTTATGGCTGATCGGTGTATATTGGGGGGATAAGTCCCATCCCCCAGTATTTAGATATGTTTAAAATGTTTCCATCAGATAGATAGATAGATAGATAGATAGATAGATAGATAGATAGATAGATAGATAGATAGATAGATAGATAGATAGATAGATAGATAGATAGATAGATAGATAGATAGATAGATAGATAGATAGATAGATAGATAGATAGATAGATAGATAGGCAGGAATGTTATATACGCACCTGGTAGATTTGGCACCACCCTTCCCCATATTTAATTCATAGCAACGGCCTTGTTACAATCACAACTGTGTTTGGTCATTCATACTTTTACGATGAGCTGGCAGCCTCGCTTTCTCACTTTTCAAACCAATTACATGCTAATTCTGACAAGCCTACTTCCAGCTTAACAGAATTGATTTAAAAGATCTTTTTTCTGACTCATTTCCACATGCCTGAGAAGTTTTGTGTAGGTTTTAAACAGGTGCTGAGGGCAATATGCTTTTATCACACTGTATCAACCACTGATGTTGTATAAACTTTGTCCTGAGAGAAAAAAAAAATCATCAAAATGCATCAGTTTGATTTAAAAAAAAACCTGAGCTACAGGCTAAGGCTGCATTTTTTTATAAATCAAATAGTCAGATAGTGAAAGCTGAAATACAAGAGCAGTAGAGCATCTCCCAGCAGTCTCTCTTACACTCTACCTATCCACACCTGTCAGAATCATTGATCCGAGGTCCTGCTCTGGAGGCTGAATTGTTTCGCTTGCTGGGGTGCTAACTATTAACCTCAGAGCCTGCTGAGAGATATCCACACTGACTTCCTGCTCACATCGCTCACACTAGTCTGAGAACAGATCCAACTCACCTACAGGAGCACAACTACCCAAGTGTCAGCGCTGAGGGACTTTTACACCACCTGCCCTCTCACCTCTGAACTCCAGGCTGGATCCTCATGGTATATCCTTTTAAAGTGAGTAATGATGAAGACCTTCGGATGGAAGGTTGTAGAGAACCAAATAAAATAAGCATGAGGTACGCCGCTCAGGTGGCTCAGCGGTAAAGTATGCTAGCCCACCAGAGTTGGGGTTTCGAATACATCGTATCGAATCTCAGCTCTGCCTTTCCGACTGGGCTGGGCGGCAGCATGAACAACGATTGGCTGTTGTTCAGGGTTAGAGGGTAAAAAAGTCGGATCATGGGTCCTCATAACTGGTGCAACTGCGGCCCCTGCTGGCTGACTGATGGCGCGTGCACAGTGCCGAGGAATAATGCTGATGGGGGTGTGGCCCTCCATACACAGTGCCCGGCAGTGTATAAACTCGACTCATGCAGGTGAAAAATGCAGTCTGTACTGACTGTACCTGCTGGAGGGGGCGTATGTCAGTTGAGAGGCGTCCTCAGTCAGCGGTGAAGGGTCGAATCAGTATAGAGGACACAATCAGGGTAATTGGACACGACTAGATTGGGTAAAAAAGTAGGGAAAAATAGAAAATTAAAAAAATAAATAATAATAATAATAATAAATAAGCATGAGGTTCCTTTAGACAGTTTGTTACAGAGTATTGTGGTTTTGGCTCCTCACTCCAAGTACAATGTTACCTTGTAACTCAACGTACCACCAAACTCAAAATCTTTGAAACTCAACGCCCTTCGAAATTTGTACCCTTAAACTCCACGTGTTCAACTTTTTGAAAAAAAAGAAATTGTTCAGCACATTATCAAAGTGTGCATATGAGACAAATCTACATTTTTGTGGAATAATTGTCAAATTCACTCTGAAAGCTCCACATGTATCTGTGTTTACTTAGATTGCTCATCTATTGCTGCTGTTTGAGTTGGTCATCTTCTAGACCTTCATCAGTGGTCACAGGACACTGCCCACGGGGAGCTGTTGGCTGGATATATTTTTGGTTGGTGGACTATTCTCAGTCCAGCAGTGACAGTGAGGTGTTTAAAAACTCCATCAGTGCTGCTGTGTCTGATCCACTCATACCAGCACAACACACACTAACACACCACCACCGTGTCAGTGTCACTGCAGTGCTGAGAATGACCCACCACCCAAATAATACCTGCTCTGTAGTGGCCCTGGGAGAGTCCTGACCATTGAAGAACAGCATGAAAGGAAACAGATGGTCAGTAATTGTAGAACTACAAAGTGCTTCTATATTGTAAGTGGAGCTAATAAAATGGACAGTGAGTGTAGAAACAAGGAGGTGGTTTTAATGTCATGGCTGTTTGATGTATCAAGTGACATTCTATAGATGATAAGGCACACGTCCCAACAGCTGTTTTACAAAAAGAAAGCATGTACAGAAATAACATGTTATCAACTATATTGAGCCACACCTTGTACATTGTATGGCCAAGTTATGTGGACATTGATTTCAGATGTTTAAGCCACACCCACTGCTTACAGGTGTTTAAAATATAAATCCTATTTCCAAAAAAGTTTAAAATGCAGACAACAAGAATGTATATTTTGTTAATTTTATTAAATCTTACTGCCAACTGCAAAAAGTACAAAAAATGACATTTAAAATTGCTTGCCAATGCAGTAATTATGTTACACAAGTATGACAGCCTTGATCATATTAATAATCACATATGATATCGGACTCACTGAAAAAGGATAGGGTTATTCATTTTTAAAATTGCCAGTGTAACAAAAACACGCAACATTTGATGACAAAAAGTAAAGAATCAATGCATTTCACACTGTTTTCTTATGGTCACTAGTTCCTTTCTTTTAAAATTAAATCAATGTAACATGTAATTCTTGTTTTTAAACTTGCACTTCATTCTTAGCCCAAAAATAAATTATTTTTCTTACTTGGAGACACTTCTGTGTAAATTAACCACTGATTGTAGGTTGACAAAGTACTGAAGACAATGTAATGTAAAAAACACAGAGATACCATCATCTTCCTTTCTTTTTTTTCTTTCTTTCTTTCTTTCTTTCTTTCTTTCTTTCTTTCTTTCTTTCTTTCTTTCTTTCTTTCTTTCTTTTTTCTTTCTTTTTCCCTCTTTTTTTCATTCTTTCTTTCTTCCTCTTTCTTCTTTCTTTCTTTTTTCTTTCTTTCTTTCTCTTTCGTTTTTTTCTTTCTTTCTTTCATTTTTTTCTTTCTTTTTTTGTTTCTCTTTCTTTTTTTCTTTCTTTCTTTCTCTTTCGTTTTTTTCTTTCTTTCTTTCATTTTTTTCTTTCTTTCTTTTTCTCTTTCTTTCTGTTTCTTCTTTTTCTCTTTCTTTCTCTTTCTTTCTTTCTCTTTCTTCTTTTTCTTTCTTTCTTTCTCTTTTCTTTCTTTCTTTCTCTTTTCTTTCTTTCTTTCCTCACTGTTTTTCTCTGCAGTGTCTGCAAACACTAGAACACATTTTTATCGTACACATTGTTTTTTCACCACTGTTCCTGTCGGAGACTGGATAAGAAATGTGAGAGTGTGAAAAATGTGGCTGTTTTCTATCACACGTTGTGTATGTGAGACTTTCACTGTGTTCCAATCAAAAGACGGCTAACTGAAGAGACTGCGTTTTCAGAGAGCATTTTTCGTGCTTTTGAGATAAAGGCTGTATTATTTGAATGACGGCTGCCCTCTTTATTGGGACCCTATTTAAGTTTGGTATTGGCTGTACCACTCTTTTTTGTTAGTAATTCAGCTCACTAGATCTAGATCAAAGCTTCATGAAAATTTTAACAAATACGGCGGACCAAAAATTCTCTCTGACTGGAGGATACTATTTTCATCCTTTTAAATAAACTTAATAAATCAGTGCAGTTACCATCTAAAAATAATCAAAGACAATTGTAAATTATATATAAGCATTTTATTAATAGATTTTTGGTATTACATTTGAATTATCAAGCAACAGTAAAACTGTTTTGGTGCATTGTAGCAACAACATTCCCCTCACAGCAAGAAGGTCTAGGTTTAATTCCCAGGTGGGGTGGTCCGGGTCCTTTTTTGTGTGGAGTTTGCATGTTCTCCCCGTGTCTGTGTGGGTTTTCTCTGGGTGCTCTGGTTTCCACCCACAGTCCAAAGACGTGCAAGTGAGGTAAATTGGAGATACAAAATTGTCCTTGACTTTGTTTGACATTAAAAGACTTGAACTGATGAATCTTGTGTAACCAGAAACTACCTGCCCTGTCATGTCATGTAACCAAAGTGTAAAACCTGATGTTAAAATCCTAATAAATAAATAAATAATGTTTACAAAACACAATCAGGAACAGTAAAACCGTGTCCTTTTTTGAATAGTTTTAAAATGGTCATGTGTTATTACACATTATATGGCATATGGTTTATATTTTAATGTTTGATTAATATGATGTATGTAAAACCCCCAAACCATAATCTTGGAAAAATCAACTTGGGTAACTGAGGCTTGCAGAATGATTTTTCCAAGATTATGGTCTCTCAAGTGGGACCTGGCAACTGTCTCCAGCAACTGTGTCTAGTTGTGAACAGATTTATTATTATCATGTGAATCAACCCCATTATTTTAAATAAGCCTAAAATATATGCAGTTCCACGGGACCATGAAACGCATTAACAGCTTTCCCATACATCCTTAAATACCTTGAAACTCAATGCCTTATAAACTCGACACCAGTCCAAGAACCAATTAACATTGAGTTTCAAGGTACCACTGTATAATGAACCACTCTCTTAATAACGCAGCTTTTTTTTTTTTATGTATATGTTGTTTTTTTATGGATTGTTGCATAAAATAAATTTTTTGTGGATTGTTGCATAAAATAAATACCCCAAAACAGGTGCAAAACCCCCAAAACATGGTCAAAAAGCTTAGTATTTTTGGCTCTTAGTTTAGTGGAAACAGCTATAGATATATATCAGATAGGTGCCCATTAAAGTGTTCACTTAGTGCATATATACTGCACTAACATTTTGTTATGGCTTTTGTGTGTCTGCCACACATTTGTCAATACACTGCCAAAAGGATTATTAATAAACGTATAACAAAAAGCATCCCTACAGGAGTCTGACATTTATAACTCAGCATTTCTAACATTTGTCTTGTAAATATTAATTTCAGAATCATATTAATGAGCAAAATTAAAAAGTTTAAGTCAATCTTTTTGAAAATGTTAACTATTTCCCATTAGGCCATGAATATTTTTTTCTACTATGTAAATGAAACAAATGTAATATAATAGCTGCCAAGTGAGAAGAGAGCCATGGCTTTTAAACATCAGCGTTAAACACACAATCTAAACACAACCAGTACCCTCCCCTCTTAAAATCAAACAAAATATCACATTGAGTGTACATTGCTGTTGTTGTTGTTAATTGTATATATAACAGAACTATTATAGTAAATATATTAGCTAAAGTCAAAACAATAAAGGGTTGCCAATTATTACACACTGATAAAGGATTTTTAATTATTTTTGATAACCTTTTGTATTAGTTCCTATTGCTACACAGCAACAATCTATTGTTATATATATATAACCACCTCCTTGTTTCCACACTCACTGTCCATTTTATCAGCTCCACTTACCATATAGGAGCACTTTGTAGTTCTACAATTACTGCCTGTAGTCCATTCTCTACATACCTTTTAGCCTGCTTTCATGCTGTTCCTCAATGATCAGGACCCCCACAGGACCACTACAGAGCAGGTATTATTTAGGTGGTGGATAATTCTCAGCACTGTAGTGACACTGACAGTGGTGTGTTAGTGTGTGTTGTGCTGGTATGAGTGGATCAGACACAGCAGCGCTGTTGGAGTTTATAAATACCGTGTCCACTCACCGTCCACTCTATTAGACACTCCTACCTAATTGGTTCACCTTGTACATGTAAAGTCAGAGTGACCGCTCATCTATTGCTGCTGTTTGAGTTGGTCATCTTCTAGACCAGGGGTTTTCAACCTGTGGGGGCGTGAGGGGGGCATGGCATTACGAGAGTGTCTGCGTTTAAATCATGCTTCATTAAGGGGAGGGGGGCGTGGTGCGAGGGGGGCGCAAGACGCGCTTGGCACACGAAGGGGGGGCATGCCTAAAAAGGTTGAAAACCCCTGTTCTAGACCTTCATCAGTGGTCACAGGATGCTGCCTATGGGGCGCTGTTGGCTGGATATTTTTGGTTGGTGGACTATTCTCAGTCCATCAGTGACAGTGAGGTGTTTAAAAACTCCATCAGCGCTGCTGTGTCTTATTCACTCTTACCAGCACAACACACACTAACACACCACCACCATGTCAGTGTCACTGCAGTGCTGAGAATGATCCACCACCTAAATAATACCTGCTCTGTGGTGGTCCTGGGCGAGTCCTGACCATTGAAGAACAGGGTGAAAGCAGGCTAAAACGTATGTAGAGAAACATATGGACTACAGTCAGTAATTGTAGAACTACAAAGTGCTTCTATATGGTAAGTGGAGCTGAGAAGAACAAAAATGCACTTGTAATGGAATTGAATTTTTTGGCAGAGTAAGTTGGCCATGTTTGAAACTGCTAATTGAACAGTTTCTGACTTTTTTGTTAATTCTTTTAATTATTTGAATGCACTGTTGTATAAACCAGTCGAACACTTAAGGTTAGGTTTTCTGTGATGAAGTCTGTAACTGAATCAGTGATGTGAAGATATTTGTGATAACACACTCCATCTTGTGCTCTGTTGCACTATAACTTACACCACGTCCAATCCAAAAGCTTTTAGTCGGTGTTTTAAATGCTGCTGGCTCACTACCAGAAGCATAAGATCATCAGGTTGAAAACATTTATAACACAGCTCAGAGACGTGTCATAATAAACACATTCATATTTTATATTGTCCCCTACTCTCAGGTTATTAATGATCAGAGAGACATGATAACAGATACATAGCCTGTAGGGTTGCAAATATTTTCCTACAGTAATGTTTATGTTCTGTCCCTGACCTTTTCTTAACCCTCAGCATTTCTCGGCAAGGTGATATTTTTAGTGTGCACCTTAAATACTGATGAGCTACTGACGCTATGTGCAAACACACACACACACACACACACACACACACACACACACAAGGCTCTTAACCCCATCATACAAAAAAATCAATAAACAGCAGGGGTGAGCTCTCAGAAAGAAAAATCTGAGCTTGCACAGCATCATCCAGCACACTGGGATCAAATGTTTATATTTCTTTGTGACATGTACACATCACAGTCTTGGCATTTCTTTGTCTAAAAATATATATATATGTATATTCCTATAAGATTAAAGCTGTATTTCTCAAAATGTGTGGCTTTACCGATCAGCCATAACATTAAAACCCCATCTTTGTCTCTACACACACTGTCCATTTTATCAGCTACACTTACCATTCATTCTGTTCTTCAATGGTCAGGACCCCCACAGGACCACTACAGAGCAGGTATTATTTAGGTGGTGGATCATTCTCAGCACTGCAGTGATAATGACATGGTGGTGGAGTGTTAGAATGTGTTGTGCTGGTATGAGTGGATCAGACACAGCAATGCTGCTGGAGTTTTTAAACACTTCACTGTCACTGCTGGACTGAGAATAGCCCACCAACCAAAAATGTCCAGCCAACAGTGCCCCGTTGGCAGCGTCGTGGTCTAGAAGATGACCAACTCAAACAGCAGCAATAGATGAGCGATTGTCTCTGACTTTACATCTACAAGGTGGACCAACCAGGTAGTAGGGTCTAATAGAGTGGACAGTGAGTGGACACGGTACTTAAAAACTCCAGCAGCGCTGCTGTGTCTGATCCACTCTTACCAGCACAACACACACTAACACACTGCCACCATGTCAGTGTCACTGCAGTGCTGAGAATGACCCACCACCTAAATAATACCTGCTCTGTGGTGGTCCTGTGGGGGTCCTGACCATTGAAGAACAGGGTAAAAGCAGGTTAAAAAGGTACACAGAGAAACAGATGGACTTCAGTCAGTAATTGTAGAACTACAAAGTGCTTCTATATGGTAAGTGGAGCTGATAAAATGGACAGTGAGTGTAAAAACAAGGAGGTGGTTTTAATGTCATGGCAGATCAGTGTATATACATATAGCAATCCTAATATTCCAATGTGTCTATGAATATAGCCATCAACAACATTTGAGTTTGAGGTCGGGACATTGAAGAATTATTTTTAAAAGTTTAATTATAATTGGTTTTAGAAAGGGTGGTGCAGTTAATGGTTTTGCAGTGGGTAGCATTGTCGCCTAACAGCAAGAAGGTCCTAGATTTGAATCCTTGACGAGACAGCCAAGGTCTTTTCTGTGTGGAATTGTCTGTGTCCAAGTGGGTTTTCTCTAGGTCTTCTTTATACAAGTCCAACGATATGCAGTCAGGCCATTTGGAGCTACTAGAAATTGTGTGTGTGTGTGTGTGTGTGTGTGTCTTTCTGACTGTCTGCCCTGTGATGGACTGGTGACATGTCCAGGGTGTTTCCTGCCTTTCGCCCAATGAATCAGACCCACTGCAACCCTGACCAGAATAAAGAGGTGGTAAAAAGACAATTCATGATTGAATTAATGATTCAGCAATTACTAAACCTGTTTTGACGAGTGTTTCAACTTGTATCCAAGATTTAAGCTCATAGCTAGTAGTTTATGGTTGTTTCTGGAAGAAAACAGCACCAGAACATAATGCTACCACCACCATGCTTGAGAGTAGGTACAGTGTTGTTAGGTTTGAAAGCCTCAGCTTTTCTTCTACAAACATGTCTGGTTAGTGTGGCCAAATAACTTCCCAGATGTCCAGTTTGGCTAGAGGGCAATGCTAGGAAGGTTCAAGGATGTGCCAAGCATCTTCCATAACATAGATACTGATTCTTGTTTTGATCTGTGCCTGCCGAAATAAAATCCATAACATTATTATATTATTGTCTATTGCTTATTTATGATCACAGTCAAATGCACACAGATAAGAATTTGGAGCCACTGATAACAACCGTTTATCCACTTCATTTACACTTTATGATATTTTAGGTAAAAAGACATGATTTAAAGTTCTCTGCTTTTCTTTATTATATAAGTACATAGTATTTAAAATAGTAAAACATTTGAGCATTGCCCTTGTAAGTACTTCGGTACACAGGCACACAAAATGACACACTCACATACCCCCACACAAAAACACTCCCAGGATCATAAGCTCAGGCTTGTGAGCTCTTTGCCCCATTAGCTGTGTTGGTAATGAGGTGTATCAGATTCCTTAGGGTGATGTGTTTGTGTTTGTGTGTGGGTGTCTGCGTGTAAGGCCAGCAGCAATCACAGCCTCCTCCTCGCTGGGTACACTGTGAACCCAGTGGCAGCGTGGCCACCTGCTTGCTGATGCCAAGCCAATTCACATACTGCTTCAAAGCTGCAGTGGCAGGTAGCTGAGTGATGGTGCCCTGCTGAGGTTACACACTAGAGCGGCTATTAGCTTCTAAACACACTGAGACTTGCAAACACACACACGCACACACATTAATATTACACTGCAAGCAAATAATGCCTGCATTCCTCAGTGTTCCTGACTCTGCAGCTTTTAATCTGACTCTGCAGTTCTGATATGGTGTGGCAGAATTATTGAAGGTGCATAGGGTAGAATTTTGGCTCTAGTGGTTTCAAGGTTAGGTACAACAGCAGATTGTGTGTATTCAACAACTATATCTTCAAATACTAGCATTTAGCAAAATAAGTCTGTCATAATTTTATCTGTGAGCAGTAAAGATTGTTGTGGACTGAAGAGCTTTTGTATCTCCAATTCACCTCACTTGCACCTCACTCTTTGGACTGTGGGAGGAAACCAAAGCTCCCAGCGGAAAGCCACACAGACACGGGGAGGACATACAAACTCCACACAGAAAGGACCTGGACCGCTCTACCTGGGGATCAAACCCATTTAGAAAGTATTTATGGTGTTTTTCTGATATTTTTACCTTATTTTTTCCAATCAAAGCAAATGCAGTTGAGGACACATAGGTTAACACCTCATTTCTTAAGACGTATACATTTCATGTAACCATACATTTCATTTGTTAAATAAATGAAATAAAGTAGGATATTTACTTTATTTCCACAAGAAGTAAGCCGTAGCCTAGCGGTTAAGGTACTGGACTAGTAACCCGAAGGTCGCTGGTTCAAGCCCCACCACTGCCAGGTTGCTGCTGTTGGGCCCTTGAGCAAGGCCCTTAACCCTCAATTGCTCAGACTTTATACTGTAATGTAAGTCGCTTTGGATAAAAGGTGTATGCTGAAAATGTAAATTTAATTTTAAAACAATAACAAAGAGGCTAATTTATTTTCCATTTGTATTGTATCAGATATTAATAGATAAAAATTGTTTATACATTTTGTTAGTATTTGGTAGCATTGCTTTTAATTGCTAAACTTGATTGAAATGCTCAAAATACTTGAAGGTTCTCAATATACTTTACTGCCTATTCCACCTTACACAACTAATATAATTCATTCAAGTTTGAAAACCTTGCTCTAAAACGTTTTTTTCCAGTTCAGCCTACAAATTTTCTTTAGGATTCAGGTCAGATCTTTGTGATAGACATTTTGCCATTTTGTCACAGGTTTGGAGAAATTCTTCAGATCATCGTCCTGCTGAAAGACACATTCATGGCCAAGTTTCAGCTTTCTGGCTGATACCTTGAGGTGTTGCTTCAGTGTTTTGAAATAATCTTCCTACTTCATGTTGCTATCAACTTTCTTAAATTCATCAGTCCTTTTCTCAACAAAAGTCTAGAATATAATGCTACCACCACCATGCTTCACAGTTGGGACAGTGTCTTTTTTTCCTTTATATCTAGCACTGATCATTATGGATAGGCTCTGGTTTTTATGCCATCCTGGAGTAGGGGGTTCTTTTTTTTGCACTGCATCATTTAAGGCTATAACAATGTACTGTAGCACTCTCTTAATGGTGGATATTTACATACAATTGTTTGTATAGTTGCTCATGGTACCTTTGGCTGTTTGGAATTTGCTTCTAAGCAGGAACCACAAGACAAAGCAATAAATCAATTTAATGCAAAAATGTTCTCTGGGCCCAAGCTAATTTCAGTGGAAATGTGGTATGTATTGTGATTTTATAGATGTATATGGAGTCATCAAGGCAACATCTTTTTCCATGAAGTTCAAGATTATTTCAGCCTTTAACAGCATGACCCTATGGACACATAGTGCATGTGCTTAACTTGTATCATTTAAGAACATACAACAGTTGTACTGGCAAAACTTTAACAAGGAGTATCCTCAGTTCCCATAAAGTTATGATAACGTGTAATTAACAGAGAAAGTGATGAAACACAGTGGTAAACATGCAATGAGTGTGTTATAGACATACACATTTCAAATTTGTTTAGGTTTACAAAATACAAATTAATTTTCTCAGTAAAAACATTGGAAATTATTTCTTTATACTTTTATCAGACAATTAAAGAGACAATTAAGAGAATTAAAAAATCACATATTAGAAATAGGCATTGCATTTAAGGAGCTTGGAGGTGACAGTGACATGTCATCATGAATCATTTCCCAGACCACAATTACTTATACAGAACTTGTTCTTTATACATTCACATTTTAGTGAACACATTTTATTTAAATTGACTTACAATTGCAGTTGCGGGTTAGGGGCTTTGCTTCATGTAGTGCCCAACTCTGAGCTACCACTGGCTTTTTGCTAGTGAGCCTTTTCTTCCTCACAGAGAGTTTAACCGTGTATAGTGGACTATATTACTATCTGTATTTCTCTGGTGCTTGTGTAACAACAAGGTGATTCTCCACCTGGCTTTCCTTTCATCAAACACAGCTGGTTGTGTGTTGAGCACCTGTCGAGGCTTGTGGCAACACTTAGATCCAAAATAAAGACTCAGCAGTGGGCTAGTAAACTACTGCTACACCACTTAAGCCCTGAATCAAACTGAATTAAATTGAAAGAAAGAAGGATTCAGAACCATGACTTTATTGTATTGTGGATTTGATTTGGAATGGATATGGCTAAATAAATCTTTTATTCAAGTTTTCAGACTATTACTGTGTCTCTTCAAATTGCAGTCAGATGCATCCTGTTTGCTTTAGATATCCTTGAGATGTGTCTAGAACCCAGATGCAGTCCACCTGTTGCAATTTAAATTGACTGGACATAGTTTTAAATGGCACAAACTTAAGTCTATAAGGGCCCATAATTTATACTGCATGGTCGGTATATAAACTAAGCCATGAAGTCCAATGAACTGCCTGTAGTTCTTAACAATCAAATTGTGGCAAGGTATAAATCAAAGCAAGGTTATAAAACAATATCTAAGGCTTCCAGTGTTCCCAGGACCACATAATAATAACAATTTAAATGTAAATTTTCAAAAAATAACCCTAAACCTTCCTAGAGGTTGGGTTGAATTGAATGAACATTGGAATGAATTAAGGTGGGGGAAAATGTGGGCAAATACAGGAACATTCTTGAAAAAAAACTCCTTGAAAACAAAACAACACTGGAGTGATTATAGGGCGGGTCTTGAATGGTCTTGTGTGTCCCAGACAAAGCCCAGAACTACACCGATCAGGCATAACATTATGACCACTTTCCAAATATTGTGTTGGTCCCCCTGTTGCTTCGCCATACGCAACAAACTGTGATGCACTGTGTATTCTGACACCTTTCTATCATAACCAGCATTAACCTCTTAAATGCTACAGTAACACGTCTGTTGGATGCCTTTGCTCTCCACGTGCATCAATGAGCCTTGGTCGCCCATGACCCTTTCACTGGTTTACCACTGTTCCTTCATTTTCCTCCATTCCTGGACCACTTTTGATAGATACTGACCACTGCAGACTGGGAACACCCCACAAGAGCTGTAGTTTTGGAGATGCTTTGACCCAGTCGTCTAGCCATCACAATTCGGCCCTTATCAAACTCGCTCAAATCCTTACGCTTGCCCATTTTTCCTGCTTCTAACACATCAGAATAAAATGTTCACCTGCTGCCTAATATATCCCACCCACTAACAGGTGCCGTGGTAAAGAGATAATCAGTGTTATTCACTTCACCTGTTAGTGGTCATAATGTTATGCCTGGTCAGTGTAAACCCCAATAAACATCTGAAATTGGGAAGATTTGAAAATGGCAGTTCACAAACACTTGCCATCCAATCTGACTGAACTTAAGGATCTGACAGGAAGAATGGGATAAACTGCCCAAATCCAGGTGTGCCAAGCTTGTAGAGATATATTTGTGACGACCTGTGGCTTCCAGAGGTTCTTTAACAAAGTATTATGAGTAAAGGGTCTGAATACTTTAAAAAAGATATTTCAGATTTAAATTTTAATGACATAAAAAAAAAAAACTATAAAACATGTTAATACTTCACCATTATGGGTAATTAAGTGTAGATTGATGGGTAAATGGCATTTTTTTTTTAAATTTTATTTTCATTAACCACTTTATCCTGGTCAGGATGCACCAGGAAACATTGGGTGCAAGGCAAGACAGGGCACCTATTCATCAGTGCTTTGATCACCCCCCTCCCCCATCCACCAGACATAGCCAATCTGCTGTCTGCCTAGATGCCTAAACAGCTGATAGCACCACTGAGATCAGAACCTGGTAAATGAGCATAATAGACCGCTGCGCCACCCAAGTGCCCTTAAATAATGTCCATTCAAAATGAAATCCACAAGCCGCTCAGGTGGCGCAGTGGTAAAAACACACGCTAGAACACCAAAGCTGTGATCTTGAATACATCATATCGAGTCTCAGCTCTGCCTGCCGGCACATGAACAACAATTGCCTGTTGTTCATATAAGGGTGGGATATTAAGCCGGATAGGGACTCTCATAAAACTGATGCAACTACGACCTCTGCTGGCTGATTGATGGCGCCTGCACAGAGACGTAGAAAAAAATGTGCTGATCATCTCCATACACAGTGCTGATCCACATTGCACTCGTCAAGTGTAGGTGACAAAATGCATCCGGCTGCTGCCCACGTGTCGGAGGGGGCGTGGGTTAGCTTCGTTCTCCTCAATCAGAGCACTCGGGCAATCGCACGTGCTAAAAGTCGGGAGAAAAAGGGAGAAAATGCATAAACAATATATATATATATATATATATATATATATATATATATATATATATATATATAAAAATTAAATGCACAACATAACAAGTGTGCAAAGTTGCTTTCTGAATCCATCAAAATGTCACTTTGCTAAAACTAAGTGATTGATGGTGTAACAGCAGTAGGCTTTAGATAATTAATATAATTTAAATTTTTTTCTTATTTTAGATTAATATTAGACAACTGTTAATGTTCACAATTGCTCAATTTGTTAAACCTGCCAAGGCAAGGACATAAAAAAAAACCTTAAATAGAATAGCAGTGACTTTAATGTCCAGATACCATTTATTTGCGACAAAGTTAATCATTAACAAGCTTGTTATAACAGGACAGTTTACTGAACTTAAGCTTTAAATTACAGTTCACTGTTTTGCTTTGTGTGTTCCCTTTTTTCATGCTTTCTTTCACTCCATTTCTTTTCCCTCACAGTTTTGTTTCTTATCAGTTCCACTGGCAGCGTTTCATCTGTAAAACAAGCTCAGTGATGGACATTTACACACTGACTGACTGCTCATGCACAACTGGCTTCAGAAAGTGTGTGTACGGTGTATGTTCTGTCATCTGCAAGTCAGTGACCTTTAAAAAGAGTGCCGATCAATAGCACACCGTTACAGGCTGGAAGTAAATAGGGTGATGACTAACGTGAGCTGTTGCTGATGTTTCTGTCCTCTTTATTTTGTTATGCTGAAGTGTCATCTCACAAAAGATATACAGTCTGTGCTAAAACCATATCACGCAACCTTAAATGCCTTAATATACAAGGTAAAGGCGTTCCAGGGGCTTGAGGTCTAAATGTATAGGTAGGTTGTATAAAAACAAATTCATTCTTTATTTGGCTTAAAAATGTTACAGTTCTATATAAAAAATGTCTGTTTCTGGTCTTTTTAACATGCTTTATCCAAGTCAGGGTTGTGGCGGGTCTGGTTACACTGGGAAACACTGGGTGCAGGCAGAAATACCATGAACAGGATGCCAGTTCATCTCAGGGCCTTGCATGACTTGGTTTTCTTAAAAACCTTCTAAAGTCATAAATGTTGGACTTGTTTTTGCTGAACATAGATATTCAGTACAAATACACCGATCAGCCATAAGATTAAAACCACCTCCTTGTTTCTACACTTACTGTCCATTTTATCAGCTCCACTTACCATATAGGAGCACTTTGTAGTTCTACAATTACTGACTGTAGTCCATCGGTTTCTCTGCATGCTTTGTTAGCCCCCTTTCATGCTGTTCTTCCACAGGACCACCACAGAGCAAGTATTATTTAGGTGGTGGATCATTCTCAGCACTGCAGTGACACTGACATGGTGGTGGTGTGTTAGTGTGTGTTGTGCTGGTACACTGTATTTAAAAACTCCAGCAGCGCTGTTGTGTCTGATCCACTCATCCAAGCACAACACACACTAACACACCACCACCATGTCAGTGTCACTGCAGTGCTGAAAATCATCCACCACCTAAATATTCCCTGCTCTGTGGTGGTCCTGTGGGGGTCCTGACCATTGAAGAACAGAATAAAAGCAGGTTAAAAAGTGATGTAGAAAATAGATGGACTACAGCCAGTAATTTCAGAACTACAAAGTGCTTCTATATGGTAAGTGGAGCTGGAAAAATGGACAGTAAGTGTAGACACAAGGAGGTGGTTTTAATGTTATGGGTGATCAGTGTTTATACATATAATAATAATTATTAATATAAATGAAATAATGTAATTATTGTGCCATTGTGCAATAGGCATATTGTTGGCAGAACAGACCATTGATGAAGTGTGTATATTACTCCGCTTATCCAAACAGGGTCGTCGGGGGGTGCTGGACTCCGCACAGAAAGGACCCGGACCGCCCCACCTGTGGATTAAACCCAGGACCTTCTTGCTGTGAGGTGACAGTGCTACCCACCGAGCCACTGTGCCGCCCTTTTCACATGCATTAAAGGGTAAATAGCAATTAGTTTATTATCTATATATACACAGCAGTATACTGTGCCAACAGACTTGTGTGCCATTTTAGACATAACACACAAAATTGTTCAAATAGCACCTAAAAACAGCTACAAACAGAGACATGAGCCTGAACAGGTTTTATAATATACTCATGCTTGTATTTATAAATATCCCTAATTACAACAATTCTGTTCTTGCAACTAAAATAATAAAAAAATAGCAAACAATGAAGAGAGTTTTAATAGCTAAGCTCTAATCAGATTTATGTAAATAACGTGCACAATTAATTAAAATGTGTTCTGCTGCAGGCAGCTCATTTCCATCAAAGCTATTTTTGATATAATACACTTCAAGTAATCAAGTTCCGACATAAACTAAACACAAAAGTTTTCTGACAAAAAACAAACCTCAGATGCATTTTACTGAAATCCCATGACAACACTAAATGTATTAGTCAGACAGCGGCGCACTTTCAGCAACAGACTCATTCAGCTCCGCTGTAACAAGGAACGGTACAGGAGTTTGTACCAGCAGTGATCACGCTGTATAACACTTCACTGGTTCAGGACATCATCAAACACTGAGCTACTATCAGGACAGACTCATGGAGCATGATCTAGCATTCTGTTTATGAAGCCTACATTACATATCTACTAATATTTACTGCAAAGAACACTTTACAACAGTTTAGTAAATTACATATTTCATATCTCATCTGACAATATTTACTGCTATGACATTTTTAAAGTTTTTTGTATTATATTACATACTACATTTTTATTCTATTTATTTAATTACATAGTGTTGTACAACATTAATACTTTGTACTTTAGTACTTGTGTACTTTAATACTTGTGTACTTTAATACTTGTATACTTTAATACTTGTGTACTTTAGTACTTGTGTACTTTAGTACTTGTGTACTTTAATACTTGTGTACTTCAATACTGAATACTGGTGTACTTTAATACTTGTGTACTTTAATACTTGTGTACTTTAATACTTGTGTACTTTAATACTTGTGTACTTTAGTACTTGTGTACTTTAATACTTGTGTACTTTAATACTGAATACTGGTGTACTTTAATACTTGTGTACTTTAGTACTTGTGTACTTTAATACTGAATACTGGTGTACTTTAATACTTGTGTACTTTAATACTTGTGTACTTTAGTACTTGTGTACTTTAATACTTGTGTACTTTAATACTGAATACTGGTGTACTTTAATACTTGTGTACTTTAATACTTGTGTACTTTAATACTGAATACTGGTGTACTTTAATACTTGTGTACTTTAATACTTGTGTACTTTAGTACTTGTGTACTTTAATACTTGTGTACTTCAATACTGAATACTGGTGTACTTTAATACTTGTGTACTTTAATACTTGTATACTTTAATACTTGTGTACTTTAATACTTGTGTACTTTAATACTTGTGTACTTTAATACTTGTATACTTTAATACTTGTGTACTTTAGTACTTGTGTACTTTAATACTTGTGTACTTTAATACTGAATACTGGTGTACTTTAATACTTGTGTACTTTAATACTTGTATACTTTAATACTTGTATACTTTAATACTTGTGTACTTTAATACTGAATACTGGTGTACTTTAATACTTGTGTACTTTCATACTGAATACTGGTGTACTTTAATACTTGTGTACTTTAATACTTGTATACTTTAATACTTCTATACTTTAATACTTGTGTACTTTAATACTTGTGTACTTTAATACTTGTATACTTTAATACTTGTGTACTTTAATACTTGTGTACTTTAATACTTGTATACTTTAATACTTGTGTACTTTAATACTTGTGTACTTTAATACTTGTATACTTTAATACTTGTGTACTTTAATACTTGTGTACTTTAATGCTTGTATACTTTAATACTTGTGTACTTTAATACTGAATACTGGTGTACTTTAATACTTGTGTACTTTAATACTTGTTTACTTTAATACTTGTGTACTTTAATACTGGTGTACTTTAATACTTGTTTACTTTAATACTTGTATACTTTAATACTGGTGTACTTTAATACTTGTATACTTTAATACTTGTGTACTTTAATACTTGTGTATTTTAATACTTGTGTACTTTAATACTTGTATACTTTAATACTTGTATACTTTAATACTTGTGTACTTTAATACTGAATACTGGTGTACTGGTGTACACACCTGCACAAGGCGAATTCATATGCGGATCAGCCTTGTGCACGGAGAGCCACGCCCTGATCAGCATTATTCCCCAACTCTGCGAAGGCGCCATCAATCAGCCTGCATAGGTCTGATTATTAGGAACTCTGGTCCAGCTCATCATACCCTAAACAACAGCCAATCATTGTTCATGTAGCTGCCCAGCCCAGTCGGATGGCAGAGCTAAGATTCGATATGATGTATTCAAAATCCCAGCTCTGATGTGCTAGCGTATTTTACCGCTGCACCACCTGAGCGGCCATTTGAACACATTTTTTTTTTAATATTTGAAAAATTGCCCCATCATTGACCAAGGCTGCTCTCTCACAGTGGGGATGGGGGTAGGGGTGCGTTTACCTAGTTTACCTGCTCTGAAATAGAGTTTCTTTTGCCAATATAAAGTCTCATGGTAACACATGCTCAAAAATGCTCTTTTCTCTTTAACTGCATTAATACAGAGCTCTGCTGGTGACATCCTATATAAATAAAAATAAAGTGAAATTTGTATTTACATTTCAAATTTTAAGTATAGAAGTAACTTAATAAATACATGTATTAAAAGGTTTTCAACATTTTTATTAAAAGGTTTCCTTATTTTGAGCAGCATTAGCAGAATGATATAACAAGAAATTACATGGTACGTATGTTCAGTCAAGGACTGCAGATCTGCTACACATGGAGCAGGAGTAGGTATTATTTGGGTGGTGGATCATTTCAGCACTGCAGTGACACTGACATGGTGGTGGTGTGTTAGTGTGTGTTGTGCTGGTATGAGTGGATAAGACACAGCAGCGCTGCTGGAGTTTTTAAATACTGTGTCCACTCACTGTCCACTCTATTAGACACTCCTACCTAGTTGGTCCACCTTGTAGATGTAAAGTCAGAGACGATCGCTCATCTATTGCTGCTGTTTGAGTTGGTCATCTTCTAGACCTTCATCAGTGGTCACAGGACGCTGCCTACGGGGCGCTGTTGGCTGGATGTTTTTGGTTAGTGGACTATTCTCAGTCCAGCAGTGACAGTGAGGTGTTTAAAAACTCCAGCAGTGCTGCTGTGTCTTATCTACTGTGTGTGTAGGTGGTTTTAATGTTATGGCTGATCGGTGTATATGTCAACTTGAAGCCATGAACGTTGCGTTAATGTGTTTGGTACAGGCTCATTAAAAAATACTGTGTGCATTAGTAAAAAATATTAATTGTTTGTTATTGATATCGTCCCAAGACACTAAGAAATGCAAAGAAATTATTTTTTTTAACTTTATTTTCTTGGTGAGACCATTAAGGGGTTAAAATGCTTTTATATACACAAACAAAAAAAAACAACTTAATTGCATTGATATAAAAAAGAAAAGTTTTTTATCCCAGAAAGGGAAAAATGGCTCTCAAGTTCAGCAAATCAGTATGTCAGTCTGACAAAACCCATCCTAAAACCATCAAACTGCATTCCCTGGGATCACCAAGTCATTCTAGACTGCTCTGAGATATGACAGCGTGAGAATAAAGAGCATTCTTTTTTAATGCATTGTCTCCCCTTTTTCTCCCTTTTAGCGCGTCCAATTGCCCGATTGCGTCATGCTTCCTCTCCACCAATGCTGATCCCTGCTTTGATTGAGGAGAACGAACCTAACCCATGCCCCCTCCGACACGTGGGCAGCATGCAGTATGCATTTTATCACCTACACTTTGACGATTGGGTGCAGCTCAGCGTTGTGTACGAGGGACACACCCTGACAGCACT
Organism: Trichomycterus rosablanca; assembly: GCF_030014385.1. Taxonomy (NCBI): domain Eukaryota; kingdom Metazoa; phylum Chordata; class Actinopteri; order Siluriformes; family Trichomycteridae; genus Trichomycterus; species Trichomycterus rosablanca. The sequence continues at coordinate 78,566,154 of NC_085988.1, forward strand.
CTTTTCTCATCTTTGTGCAGGCGCCATCAATCAGCCAGCAGAGGTTGTAATTGCACCAGTCATGAGAGAGAGACCCATATCCGGCTTAGTCCCACTCATATCTGAACAACAGGCCAATCGTTGTTTATGTGGCTGCTCAGCCTTAGCCAGCAGGCAGAGCTGAGATTCGATATGATGTATTCGAGATCCCAGCTCTGGTTCCAGCATGGGTTTTTACCGCTGCGCTACCTGAGCGGCCATAAGTACTTTTAATTTGGCACAACAACTGTTGGTGTGCTACAGCTTCAGGATTCTGGGAACCTGGGTTTGATCTTTACCTCTAGTTCATTTCAGAGTAAAAGTTGATTTGTCCTCCCCACTTCCTCCTTAAATCTTCCATAGGTGGACTGGCTAATGGATTGCCCCACAAATAAGAGAGTGAGTAACTGGGTGAGTATGGAATACCATGTGATGGGTCCTGTCCAGGGTGTATTTCTGACTTGTGACACTAACACAGTGTTTTCTGGTCACACCAAAACCCTGATCATTATGAAACACTTACCAAAAATAAATAAATAAATGTTCATAAGAAACAGTAAATGTTTGTACTTAATGTGTTTTTGGTGAGTTTATTGGTTCTGATAATGTTAATCAGAAGTCCGGAAGCCGCTCAGGTGGCGCAGCAGTAAAAACCTGCGCTGGAACCAGAGCTGGGATCTCGAATACATCATATCGAATCTCAGCTCTGCCTGCCGGCTAGGCTGAGTGGCCACATGAACAACGATTGGCCTGTTGTTCAGATATGGGTGGGATTAAGCAGGATAGGGACTCTCTCATAACTAATGCAATTACGACCTCTGCTGGCTGATTGATGGCGCCTGCACAGAGATGAGAAAAGAGTGCTGTCAGGGTGTGTCTCTCTGTACACAGTGCTGATCTGCATTGCACTCGTCAAAGTGTAGGTGATAAGATGCATACGGCATGCTTCCCACGTGTCGGAGGGGGCATGGGTTAACTTCGTTCTCCTCAATCAGAGCAGGGATCGGCATTGGTGGAGAGGAAGCATGACGCAATCGGGCAATTGGATGCGCTAAAAAGGAGACAAAATGGGGAGAAAATGCATAAATAAAAAAAATATATAAAAATCAGAAGTCCGGAAGCACTGCTCGGTTCAACACTAGACAGAAACAGGTAAATATGATTTTGTTTATTGCATAACCTTCAAGGTGTAATTATGCAAATGTGTTTTTATGTCCTTAAATGTGTGATTACCATGGCAACAAAGCTTCATACTTCTTAGTACATCGCGCTGAGTGCTGGAACAAACGATTTTCTTGAGAAGGAGCGAAACAACCTTTTGTGTGTCACCAATATCTGGCACAATTAAAGCACGGAAGGAAGGAGAGAAGAAATGATTGAGAGATAATTAATATGTGGTTTAAAAGCTAAAAAGCAAGACTCTTTTAGCAGCAGGCACCATGTGAATGCTTAAAGCCTCATTTTCCTCTCGGTCGAAATGAACATACCAGGCAGCGTGAGTACACAATGCAGCACCAGGACCATGAGTCACCTCCAACTTCAGCTTCAGCTCCAAAAAAAAAAAAGCACAAATTGATTTTCCTCAATAGAAAGAAGCAAATGAGCCATGCACAAAGTCTCCATAATAAGTAGCAGGCTATAATGTTTATGCCCGCACAATGGATAAGGACGCGGAAAAGGGCTCTTCTATTTTACTGAGGACTTGATGGACTACTCGCTGTGATTAATTTTAGCTAAACAGATCTCACCTAGAGAGCAATTCACCCACATCTGCCCCTGTACAGCAGGTTTTTATGAGCTTGAAAAAAATGTAACCCGTTAAACTCCACACAGGATTTGAACAATTATCACAGAAATTAAATAAACAAATTATAATGATTTATAATCAGTCAGGAACAAAAGGTTTATGTTATGTATTGAAACTAAGTTACAAAACATAAATAAAAACAGCAGATATATACAATTCTGAGATTTTTTTGTTTGTTTTAAACAACCCAGTTTTACTGTCCTACCAACATACCTAATCCAACTTAGATCAGCTTCATAACTATAACTAGATAAATCAGATATGTTAGAAACAATAGAAACAAGAAAACAAGTTTAAAGGTTAAGGTTAAAATCTTAGTTAAGTAATGAGCAGGGAAATAATTTTGTCATTTTGTTATATTGGTTTAGTAACTTTGCTCCAAATTACATATTCATTAACGTAGGGGGCAATGTAGGGTTCTCCTATTTTATACCAGGTTTTTGTTTAATTATCTGAAATGATAGCCGCTCAGGTGGCTCAGCAGTAAAACACGCTAGCACACCAGAGCTGGGATTTCGAATACATTGTATTGAATCTCAACTCTGCCATCCGGCTAGAGTCGAGAAATAATGAGTTGATCAGGGTGTGGCTCTGCATGTACAAAGCTGATCGGCATATGAACTCCCCTCGTGCAGGTGAAAAGATGCAGTCGGGTACTGCGCACTGTCAGAGGGGATGTGTGTCAGTTCACTCTTCTCAGTTAGCATAACGCAACTGGGTATAAATTGTACACGCTAAAAATTGGGAGAAAAAAGGAGAAAAAGCATTTAAAAAATAAAATGATCCGAAATCATTGTTGTGGTCTGTTGTGGATGTTTTGAAAATATTTGGGGTCGATTATGTACAGCACCTTAGAAAGTCATAAAACCGGAGGCCAAGGTGCCCAGGTGGTACCAGCGCCGAGATTCTAAAGTCCTCGTTTGGAACTCGGCGTTGTCACCGATCGGCTGGGAACCATCCAGCAGGCATAATTGGCAGTGCCTGCAGGGAGGGATGACCAGAATATGTTGGCGGGGTCTTCAAACGCTGTGTAAGGACCCTGATTGGCAGATAGAGGCGCCTGTGCAGAGTGTATGGGTGGAAAAAGGGTTCCTTTGAGGGCTGTGCGTGAGTCAGAGGAGGCGTGAGCAGCAATATACCAACCTCAACTGCAAAAAATCGGGGCTCCCCAGCAGCAGAAGACAAATTGACTACACTAAATTGGGAGAAAACGCAGGGTTTTTTAATAAGCGCGCTTTGATTTTTAATCATCTAAAAATCTCAAATCTGCATCAATTCTAATTGGTCCATCGTGTTTGATTGACATCCACATCTTCCAATTGTAGACACTTTTGTTAAACAAGCCAAAAATGCTGCTAAATGTTCTGTGTGTAAAAGTTCAAATATAAACAGCAGTTTTGTATAGGTGTGATGTTGTAGGTTCTGTATTTATTCCTTTAGAATATTTGTTTCACAGTCTGAGCATTGTTATTTAGATAGCTAGTTTAACCATGGTGCATTGAGACATGTATTATTACTGCTTAGTTGTTTGAGAGGAGAAATGACGGTATCGGATTGGTATCGGTATCAGCAGATACTCAATTTGCAGTATCAGTATCGGTATTGGACATAAAAAATGGTATCGAGCCAGCCCTCTAATATATATATATATATACTGTATATTATTTTTGGCCAGCATATTTTGTCGTATTTTCCCAAAAAAACATGGAAAGTCCAATATGTGCTCTAATAAATAATTCCTAAAAAAGAACAATTGCAGATATTACATAAGTGCTGCTTACAAGTTTATGGAAACTTTTGACTGTAATTACTGGTAGGTGGTAAGAAGTATAAAGCTTAAAGAACAACACAAATTTGGTACATTTTTAAAAAGTGAACCTGATAATTTGTAAAAACACATACAGGAAAAAAGCCAAAACAAAGTAATAAGACTGTTGTTGCGCACACTAACACATGCTGTCATGTTTAGATCAGCAGAACTGCACGTGAACATCTGCACATGTTCAGAAAACTAACAGATTGTTAACAACACATAACAGCATGGGTTTTATTGCCGTGTAAACAGATTAAATGGTGTATGCACAAGTATTGTTATTTATTGTTTCTCCAGTGCTGAAACATCTGTAATTGAGCTGAACACTGAAATTGTAAAAAAAAAAGGCACAACAGTAAGTTAAAACAGATAAAGTATGTGTGTGTGCGTATGTGGGAGTGTTTAAAAAAAAATGTACCTATAGGTGTGGCAATGAGTAAAGAGTTTGTGTACTATTGTAATAATACTGTATAATCACAATCATTAAAACATTTATATGTATTGTGCAGTTTTCAACAGCAAAGGATTTTCACAATGATACGTTAGTTTATATCTAACCCACGAATGGGTTCACTTAACTTTTAAAAAGGTGTCATATACTATACAACACTGGTAATAGTAGAATTAATGCTGCATTTGAGTGGTCTTGTAAACTGGAAAGTACTTTCTGACTGGGCAATTGCTCTAAAACAGCCAGTAAAATTCTGTGGATTCTAAATGATAATCTACACACAAACATGATGATGTAAAAGCTTTTCAGTGGTGAGAATGGAAACTGATGTATTTCTGTTTCATTTACATATGGAAAAGAATGGGCTGGATTTCAATTTCTTCTTTAACCCTTGTGTGGTGTTTGGGTCTGTGGGATCTGTTTTCAATATTTACCAAAAGAAAAATGATGCTATTTATTATTATTTTAACTTTAGACTCCTTGCCTTTGGCTGGTTTTGTGTGAAGAATGTATAAAATAACAAGTTTTTAAACAGACAGAGAGAGAAACAGACAGAAAAAAAACACAGACAGGCAGAGGCAGACAGGAAGGCAGGCAGTCAGAGAGAGAGAGAGACAGACATACAGAGAGACGTACCGATACAGACAGAGAGAGAAACAGAGAGAGACAGACAGACAGACAGACAGACAGACAGATACACAGACAGAGCGACAGACAGACACAGGATACATGCATCAAATAAATGTAACACACACACACACACAGTAAAGCTGACCCTCATGTTGTATAGGCTGGCATGAATAGACTGTGTTCAATGGGACTGATGTGTAGACTGATACTGATACTGTATCTGTTCAGGCTGGTGTTTCTTACACTGATAATTGTTTTACATTTCTTAAGGTTGTTTCATTTCGATTTGTTCAAAGTAAACACATTTTTCCAGCCATATTTTAATAGTGATTTTTCCTTATTTATATTTTATTACAACAAACAGATGACACTGTTATTTCTAAATATGATCCAATATAGGTAAATAGTAAATGTTAACCAAATATGCGTCTTTATTGCTCGTAAACATCTTAAAGTAAACATCTGATATTTTGTATGTTAAAAAAGTTATGGCTGTATTGATTTAAAAACACAATCATGCAGTGGGTCCACCAGACCCTCAAACATTGGCTGAGTAACAAAGCTATGAACACCACACAAGGCTAATATAATAATTAAAAAACATGTATATTATACTGCAAACATTAATGCTTCCTCTGTAATGTCGGTGCATTTCCAACAAGCATCCAATGCAGTGAATATACGAGTTAACAATAACTGCATTTAACAAAAAACTTTTAGTTTTAGTCTGTTGCTGTATTTCTCCTTTTCTCTCAATCTAGTCCTTTTCAGTCATTCTGATTGTAACACCTTCTCTGCTTGTATCACCCCCGTCCTGAACAAGGAGAGACATCCAATGCTGCTCAGTGAATTCTCCAATCATGCAGGCGCCTCGACCAGCCGGCAAAGGCCGCATTCGCAGCAGCAATGAAGCACCCAGTCGATCTCCCTCCCTCACACACAGGGTAACCAGAGGGATTTACTCTATAATAACAATGTAAATCGTTGTAGAATATACATTCATTATAAAATGCGTAAAATATACAGTAGATTCAGAAATTTAACTTTTAGTCTTAACACTGGTGGACTTTTATGCATTATTTAGTGTGTTGTGGATTTGATTTTGAAGAGATATAATTGCAATTTTATTGATCAGTACTTTGTTGAATACATAAAGAAGCACTATTGGCAGTTTTTTTCCAATTTTATTTCTGTTTGGCTGTATTCATTTGTCCTCTAATTTTTACCAGTCCCCCTTTCCCTGCCACTGGGAAACACCAACAGATGGTAGTAGCAAGGTGATATGCAGTGCCTCTTTTTTGCTAGATATAGTGCTTGCTGTTCTGTCCAAAGATTTCAAATTCAATGTTATCATGTTTCCAGAGTCTTTTACATGCCATTTTGCAAACTTCATAAACAATAGTGCCACTTTTTTAATTTAGTCCAGATTTATGGACAGAGATGACTGACCATCCAGCAGGTTCTCCTATCTCTGCTCAGGACTATTGGAGCTCTTATAGATTTTTTCTTACCTACCTGACCAAGGTCCTTAGTGCAGGGATGCCCAATTTGCCTAAATGCCAACTCTAGCAAGGTTCACAGTTGTGCCAAGCTTCTTGCATTACAAAATTATTGAGGCCACTGTGGTCCTGGAAATACTGAAAGCCTTCATGGCTTGCCACAATTTAATCATTGAGATCCAGAGACAGTTTGTTGGACTTCATTGCTTGGTGCTTGGTGCCCTTATAGACACAAGGTTTGTGCCCCACCAGACTGTATTTATTGGATGCACCTCACCACAGTTTGTCATGGGAAGAGTCTAAAGGGTCTTTTTACTTCTGTAAGAAAAGAGATTTCAGTCTTACATCTTCATTTTGGGTGATGAAGTCTCAACTGATGTTTACATTTGCTATTATATCCATTTAAAATTAAATCCACAACACAAAGAACTGTGTAAAAAGCCCAGGGTTTTAATAGTGTCTGAATCCACAGTATTTCAGATATAACCATATAATTTAATATTAAAATAAATGGACTTGGCACAAAGTTCATCAAGTTAAACCACAGTTATACAAATTGACTTTAGGACAAGGGGCTCACTTACTGTAAAGGAGCTAGCATTAGAATGAGTAAGGAACTATCATAAATATTATTAAAAGACTCCTACATTATCTATTAGACCCATTAACTCGGGCTTAGTTCATTTCTATCATTAGCTTTGCTGGCTCAGAATCTTACGCCTCACTTCACTTTTCTCACTCTGCCAGAAAAATAAACATTTAATCCAGACCACACAGTTAGTATTCACCATTTGTCAAGGTGTTTAGATGTCCTGATAGGCTCTTAATACTCGTTAATATCTTCAAAAGCTGACTCTATCTGAAGCTCTTAACATTCAGCGAAGGCCTTAGGGGTCGTATTAAATAAATTAGATTATTAAAATCAAGTCATTGATATTCAGAAAGGCTGTGCCACTGTGGTCTCATTTGTCAAAATGATTATTGCTCTGAGTTAAGATAGAAATGTAAAATTTAAAATCAGCCCATTAGAAGCAAGTGAGAAAAATAAAACCTGAAATATAGGTACATACACTGATCAGCCATAACATTAAAACCACCTCCTTGTTTCTACACTCACTGTCCATTTTATCAGCTCCACTTACCATAAAGAAGCACTTTGTAGTTCTACAATTACTGACTGTAGTCCATCTGTTTCTCTCCATGCTTTGTTAGCCCCCTTTCATGCTGTTCTTCAATAGTCAGGACCACCACAGAACAGGTATTATTTAGGTGGTGGATCATTCTCAGCACTGCAGTGACACTGACATGGTGGTGGTGTGTTAGTGTGTGTTGTGCTGGTATGAGTGGATAAGACACTGCAGCGCTGACAGAGTTTTTAAACACCTCACTGTCACTGCTGGACTGAGAATAGTCCACCAACCAAAAATATCCAACGAACAGCGCCCCGTGGGCAGCATCCTGTGACCACTGATGAAAGTCTAGAAGATGACCAACTCAAACAGCAGCAATAGATGAGCAATCATCTCTAACTTTACATCTACAAGGTGGACCAACCAGGTAGGAGTGTCTAATAGAGTGGACAGTGAGTGGACACAGTATTTAAAAACTCCAGTGGAGCTGAAAAAATGGACAGTGAGTGTAGAAACAAGGAGGTGGTTTTAATGTTATGGCTGATCAGAGTATATACCTAAAATCATTCAATATTTATTTTAATATTTCAATGTTAAATATAGGTTTTATAATTAATGCCATGCTCTCATTTTAACCCATATATGTATTTAGATTATAGAGTATTTGACATTCTCTCGAGTATCAAGTTCAGATAGATGAGTGGAGCATAGAAGGATAGACTGTGGATATACTGTATATGTATAGGATAAAAAAGAAATGAAATAGTGGAAAGGAATCATGGAATTAATAATTAAATGAAGAGAAGAAAGATGACGTGGGCAGGCAGGCAAGGCTGGTAGGCAGAAGGGTGTGCAAAGCAGGCAGGCGAGTGGGCAAAGGTGGCTGGCAGGTGGGTGTGCAGGAGAGGGGGCAGGTAGAGTTGAATAGAGGGGGAAAAGGAAAGAAAGCTCCGTTTACAAAAAAGCAGAGGAAAAACTGAGGCAAGAAATAAATAAAAAATGAGAAGGGGAAGAAAAAAAGAAAGATAGATTAACAAGAGGAAGAAATTGCAGATGGACAAGTGGACAGATGACCCAGAAAGTGGATGAAAGGAAGGAAGAAAAGAAAAGACAAATTGAACAACTGATGGTAAGAAGAGTCAGGTTACAAACCATTAAGTCTTCATTTTGTTCAAGTTTGTAGCAGCAGGTTTTTCAGAGATATTACAGATGTTGCAGCTCTAGATTGACTCTTTATTTGTTTGACAGCTTGTCTGAGCACATTTTGAGTGATAACTGCTTTTTTGTTTAGTTTTCAGGTAAGCCACCCTTGTAATCCATCATCTTTAAAGTCTCATCAGTTCACATCACCATGTAACCAAACCTCAAGCACTAAAGTCTATCTTTATTTCTTTGCTTTTTTTCCTTGTGTTGAGTTCAGAACAACTTATCTGATTTACTGTATCAATTTCTGCCTTGGTAAAAAAGGCTTTTATTTAAGAAATAAGAACTAGAATTATTAATTAATTTTATTTCATTTATTTCGTTTATAAAGCTCTATGTTTATAAAGCAGCTTTTTTTTCAACTCTATCATTCAATCAAGAGCAGAATATATATACAAATCAGACATAACATTATGACCACCTCCTTGTTTCTACACTCACTGTCCATTTTATCAGCTCCACTTACCATATAGAAGCATGGTGTAGTTCTACAATTACTGACTGTAGTCCATCTGTTTCTCTGCATGCTTGGTTAGCCCCCTTTCATGCTGTTCTTCAATGGTCAGGACTCTCCCAGGACCACTACAGAGCAGGTATTATTTGGGTGGTGGGTCATTCTCAGCACTGCAGTGACACTGACATGGTGGTGGTGTGTTAGTGTGTGTTGTGCTGGTATGAGTGGATAAGACACAGCAGCGCTGATGGAGTTTTTAAACACCTCACTGTCACTGCCGGACTGAGAATAGTCCACCAACCAAAAATATATCCAGCCAACAGCGCCCCGTGGGCAGCGTCCTGTGATCACTGATGCACTGATACAAAGTGCTTCTACGTGGTAAGTAGAGCTGATAAAATGGACAGTGAGTGTAGAAATAAGGAGGTGGTTTTAATGTTATGGCTGATCGATGTATACAAACTGACACATGGTTTTATAATAACAAAAACATGACTCTGTACAGACAAATTATGTACACAATGCCACTATATATCCCAGCCTTAGTAAATTAAATTGAATATATAATGAGCAACGCTTCAAATATGTAGATGGAAGTGAAGCTTTAAAATTAAAAGCAGAGAGAACCTAGGAGCAAGACATCGCCAAACAGACAGACAGTGAACCTTTCTTATCTATTCATATTGTTTAAAAGCTACTTGTGCATTATTCAGCAATATTCAACTACGTACATGTTTTTATTATGTCTAAAAACCCATCTTGTAATAAAATTATGTGTATTTACAGAGACTGATAGGTAAGACACACTAGGTAAGCAGGTTTGTGTACATACTGTATTTTGCTTTATGCAAGTAGATCACTTTTTATTTGGGTTAAACTAGGCAAGAATGTTTTTGGCTTTCTTTAGTCCTCAATTTGGCACCTTGTTGTTGGACTGTGTATTTTCTGTCACACCCTTGAGTCATTATTATTTACACTGTAAAAGAAACCTTATCTAAAGACATTAAAGCAAACCAGTGTCTTCCTGGTACCTATCTACTTTCTGCTCTTTACCATCAACCTTACCAGTCCTAACACCAATTAGCCTACACTGGGCTGGTAATAACGCTACAATACAAGCATCATCTTTTTTTGCTTTGTGCCATTTTGGTTACTAAATAAAGTTAGTACATCACAGTCTATCTCAAGTGATGTTATGTATTCACATACAAAAATGATAATTGTCTGTTTAAACTGATGGTGTGGGACAGATGAGCATGTTCATTTGCCCAATTTGCCTAATGCCAACAATATAAAAAGTTTCTGCACTTTTATATTTTGGTTGGAAACTGTGAGGGTGGGAGGAGTAGTATTTAGTCGTATCTGAGAGACTGAGAGAGAGCTTATAATCCGGATTTAGCGCCATCCAATTTCCACCTTTTTGGACGCTCAAAGAAGCTTTAAGGGGAAGAAGATTTTCATGTGATGATGTGAAAGCAGCAGTGACTACGCGCTCGAACAAAAACATTTTTTGCTGATGGCATTAAAAAGTTGGCAAAATGCATCGGAAGGTTGTTTTTAAAATTGAGGAAACTTTTTGAAGAACCCTTGTACATTTATACACAAACATAATAAACATATTGCAAAACCATACATTTAAATGCATGTACTAGTCATAAGTGGAACATTTAACAGTCATAAGTGAAATATTTTTCCCTGTAATAGTATGTAATAGTATATCATTATGTTCCATTTCCATCAGCTGCAAAATTCTGGTCAGGGTCAAAAGGGTCTTTTTACTGGTAAACTTCTAACCTCCAATAAGTGCATGTGTTTTATTCCACTAGCTTGCTCCCACTTCCCACAACAATGCCAGTAGATGTATGGCAGTGGCGGCTGCTGGTCTTTCAAAGAGGGGAAGCTCATTGTCGGCTTACATCATAAAATTTGTCAATTTATTTATACATAAGTTCTGCCCTCCGTTCCTTTTCAAGAAAATGGCCTGAAATGGGTTGCAGTTTGTCTTTCGACTTCACTCGCAAAATCCGTGATGGGACTGAAGCTCCCAGTGATTAACTGAAGGTGTAGATCTCAAAATAGCTGTCAATCAAACTGGGATTCAGCCTTTCGACTGATCCTCCAAACATCTTGCAGAAGCTCAGCGTCCAGACCCGCCCACAGCTCCATTCACGCCCAGAGACGCTCAGCGTCCATGGGCGGGACAAAATTGTGGCATTTATCCAATGACCGGCGAGTATCGAAGCAATGAAAAAACCTTTCCATGCAGTCCCGTTGAAGTGAATAGATGCTCAGCTTCTACGGGTAAATGCATTGACGCTACGGGAATGTATGAGAAGTTCGAGTCAGTCGATTTGTGATAAGTAGCTGATTCTGAACAAACTCGTCTTCGAGATGAACGTGTTCTAACGCATTTGTAGTCAATGAAATGTTAACACAACTGTACATATTTGACCATTTAATTTTTGACATTTTAGGGGAAGCTGAGCTTCCCTTGCAGTCTTAGAGAAATCACCAATGATGTATGGTTACTTTTAGGGCTGGTACTGATCCGATACTCTGTGTCGTATAAAGTGTCAATCGTATAATCGTATAAAGTGTCAATCAAACATGATGGACCAATTAGAATTGAGTGTTTGGTTGAGATTTTCCTTTAAAGTTCTGTCACGTTTTTTAGATTATTAAAAACCAGAGCGCACTTATTAAAAAACCCTGCTGGATTTTGAAGAGAACGTCTATGTCTAAACGGGAAACAGTGTAGTTTGTTTTATTTCATAACACTAATGGATTAAATTTCATTGAGGATGTGAGAGATCTCCAAGTCGGGACAAGATAGATACATTTGTTTATTTTTTGTAATTTAATTGTTTCATTTTTAGTGTTTATAAATAATATTTTTTATTACTTATTTTATAATTTTTTCACTGCCTCTTCAAGGTGTAGACTTGAGAGGTGACAGATCTAGAATTTTATATTGAAATTATAATTTATTTGTTAAATACAGATAAAGTTGCACTTTAAATTTTATATGAAATGTTTGTACAGTGTTAAACAAGACAAAAATGCTGCTAAATGTTCTGTGTGTAAAAGTTAAAATAAAAACAGCAGTTTTGTATAAGTGTGATGTTGTAGGTTCTGTATTTATTCCTTTAGAATATTTGTTTCACAGTCTGAGCATTGTTATTTAGATATGCTAGTTTAACCATGGTGCATTGAGACATGTATTAATACTGCTTAGTTGTTTGAGAGGAGAAATGACGGTATCGGATTGGTATCAGTATCGGCAGATACTCAATTAGCAGTATCGTATCGGACATAAAAAAGGGGTATCGAGCCAGCCCTAGTTACCTTAAGATTACTAGTGTATGAGTAGGAAAAAAGATGTACAGGGTGAGTTTTGGGTGAAACAATTAAAAATAGAACTAGCTCCAAAATTTACTGAAGGACAGGTACATCAAAAATAAGTTAAAAATAGAAGATTTGTCATTAAATAAATCTTCCACATAATAAAATATCTGGTCAGTGCAAGGTCAGTGTGTAATAATGAATTGTTCATTTTCTTCACTTTAAGTAAAGTATTATGAATTAAAAGAACACCTTACATTTTTATTGGTTCCTGTAGGCTGTTTACAGCAGCACAACTCATCAAACAATTAGCAGCTGATGAATAAATATTGGCAGGTTTGAAGAAAACAATACCCATGATAACATAACAACGGGTTGCTAATAGGAATTCATGCACTCCCGGTGCACGGGGACAAACTGCTAACTGCCATGACAGATCATGACAGGTGTTGAGAGATCACAGCTTTACGCTTATTAAGTCTTCACCGACAGCGACAGCAGCACCCAAAATACCAAAAACAATGGGCTGAAGATAATAAAAATGCAGCCAGAAACATGGGAAATCATTAAGATGCATGACATGATACTCGAGGGTGTTTCTAAAAATTATAACATAGGGAATTATAAATGGAAATTGAAGGGAGTAATTTAAAATCCTTGATTGGAATAAATGATGTAATATTAGTGAATAATCAGGAGGAAACTAAGGCTAATGCCACGGCCCATGACTTAAGGACCACTGCTGTTAATTAAATTTGTTTGTTTTAGAGAATAAAGGCCACTTTTTAATAAGCGCTCAGACGCAGATAATTAGAGGCTGTGATCAGAATAAGTGGCTGCTGGTATGGAGGAGGACATGGCACTTGGGCACACAGCTGATTTTGTATTCAGAGCATGATATAAAATGGTATGCATTTGCTGTTATTATGAGAAAAAGTATTTGCCCCTTCTCCAGTTCTATTTTTGCATATCACATTTATGTTTATTAGACCACTACCATAGTTAAACACAGAAGTTAAACAAAAACACTTAATTTATTTAATAATTTCATTGATTAAAGAAAAAATGCTGGCCCTATGTGAAAAAGTGGTTACACTCTTAGCTACTAAATCTATCTACAATCTTAGTCATAAGAGCGGGTTTACCACTGAATGGGTACAACAGAACAAATTTACGATTTTGGAGTGACCTAGTCAAAGTCCTGACTTGATTGTTTGGCAAGAACAAAGAAGACCTGGGGTGAGGAGTGAGCTGAGGTGAACACTGATCTTCAGTTAGTGAAAGTGTTTGGTTGCGGTTGCTGCTTCTAAATTTGGGGTTTAGGGTTAACAAATTTTCAAAATAGTTGGGCACCCAGGTGGCAAAATGGGATACTCCAGGCGGCACGGTGGCTCATTGGGTAGCACTGTCTCCTCACAGCAATAAGGACCTGTGTTGTCGAGTGTTACAGCAGCTTCAGTACAGTGTAAGTACAGTAGATAGAGTAAATAAAATAGAGTAGAATAAAATACAAATAAGAAAAAAAATTTTTTTTTAATAATAATATTAGCTATAAGATGCAATTACTATTATACATCAGTTTCATAATTACAGCTATATAATAAAACACTACATATTATATATGTAAATATATCCATGTGTATAATGAAATGTAGAGTCCAGTGCTGGGAAAAAGGGTGGGGGATCTTAAGTTATTGTATGGGGGGAGGGGTGGTTTGTCAGTGTGAGAACAGCCTGTGTATTCTGCTACAGTTATGCAGTCTGAAGCGCTCTGTCTTGCTCTTCAGTGGAATTAGCCTATGACTAAAAGAACTGCCCAGCCGCCATAGTTCCCCATTGAGAGGGTGAGAAGGATTATCCAGGATGGCCCTGATTTTGTCCTTTGTTCTCCTCTCACATACTACCTCCAGACTGTCCAGCTGTAGACCCACAACAGAACTGGCTTTCCTCACCAGCTTATTTAGTTTGTTGGCATCTCCAGCCTTGATGCCACCACCCCAGCACACCGCAGCAAAAAAGAGGGTGCTGGCAACCACAGACTGATAAAAAGCTTACATCAGTCTGTTGCACACATTGAAAGCAACCTCAGCCTCCTTAGAAAAAACAGTCTACTCTGTCCTTTCCTATAGATGGCATCAGTATTATGTGTCCAGTCCAGCTTGTTGTTTATATTTACCCAAAGGTACTAATAGGAGTCCACCCTCTCCACCTCCTTTCCCTGTATGAAAACCGGAACAGGGGGGCTTCTTTTCCTCTGGTAATCTACCACAATCTCCTTAGTCTTGCTGATGTTGAGCTTCAGGTGATTATCACTGCACCATGTAGTAAAGTTCTCAATCAATCCTCTGTACTCCTTCTTGTTGTCCCTGGTGATACATCCAACAATGGAGGAGTCATTGGAAAACTTCTGGAGGTGGCAGGACCCAGAGTTAAAACGGAAATCAGAGGTGTAGACAGTGAAGAGGAATGGTGCTAGTACAGTTTCTTGGGGTGCACCAGTGTTGCAGATGACAGACTCAGAAGCACAGCCATCCACTCAGACCTATTGTGGCCGGCCTGTGAGGTAGTCTGTGATCCAGGATGTGGTATCGGGGTGCAGGTACATCTCCAGCAGCTTCTCACTCAGTAGCCTGGATGGTATTGAAGGCGGTAGAGAAGTCAAAGAACATAATTCTCACAGTGCTTCCCTGCTTGTCCAAGTGGGAGAGGGCCTTGTGGGTCATGTCCATCCCGATGTGTGGTCGGTATGCAAACTGCAGTGGGTCGAGGAAATCTGTCAGCTAAGACCTCAGGTGTCGTAGAACCAGTCTCTCAAAGGTCTTCATGACATGTGATGTCAGAGCCACAGGTCTGTAGTCATTGAGATCACTGGGACGATTATTTTTCGGCACCAGAATGATGCAGGAGGTCTTCCACAGTGTAGGCACTGGTGCTGTAGGGGGGCTGCCAGCAGCCAAGCACATACTGTACCTTTAGCATCCAAAACTAATAAATAACCTCTACCGGTCGATTGGGCACCCCCTAGCAGGCACAACTGGCAGTGCTTTCAGCAGACAGCAGACAAATTGACCACTGGTTTGCTGTGTGGAAAAAGACTGGACTTAAGAAGTGTGGGGTCTTCAGCACTGTGTAAGGGCCCTGATTAGTAGCTCAAGGCGCCTGTACAGAAGTGGAGGAATGTAGAAATCAGTGCGTGACTCTCCATGACACGAGACTGGCCTCACACAAATCAGTGGAAGTATGGGTGAATAAGAAGGGTTTGGAAAGAGCATGTGTATGACAAATATACCCTCCTCTGATGCAACTGGGGTCCCCAGCAGGGGAAGACTAATTGGCTATGCTAAATTAGGAGAAAAAGGGAGAAAATGCAAAAATAAAATAGTAAAAAATGCCACATATGCAGTGGATAAAGATCTTTCAGAAGAAAGACTCTTTGTACTTGATTTGTTTTTTATCATACTCTCACCTGTTGCCGCACGTCTTGTCTTCACCAGTTCAGAAAGCTGCCTGCTTCCATTAATTTCAACTCCTGCATGAACACAGACATGCTCCTCTGTTAGAACACAGCGCTCGACAGAGCCGGCAATAAATGTCAGAAGCTATTGAAGACTGTGTGGGGGGTGAAGTATGGATTTTTACATTCGTTTAGCAGCACAGAGAGGCTGTCTGCCGTCTGGACACTTTCAAGCTTTCCTGTGGGAACAGCCTTCAGAATCATCCCGCTGTCACAGCTTTGCTATGCTAACAGCTAGCACGATGTGCCTTGTAGATCTACAGCGGTGTGAGGATAAGGAAGAGGTCGTAGCTCTGCTTTTGTGGCATGTCTGACTGACAGCTTAGCTCAGGAGGGACCCTGGCTTCATTTTTAATTTAGGATCCTAAATATCTGTGTATTGTTCAGGGCTCCAACTAGTCATTTAGCAAACAGTTAGTCATAGTCAGTATGGGTAACATCTTGATAGAAAACCATTAAAGTACTTATTTAATTTATAATTTAGATTGTTTGCTAATTACCATTAAGGAAAAATGGCCAGATATTACATTATATGGCTTAAAGTACATAGACGCCTGACCATGAGCCATGAGGACGTCCCTGCTTTTGTACCCTGTGCTGTATAATAGCCTTCACTTTTCTGTTGTCTGTGGGAATTTGTGTTCATCTAGTCAAAATGTCATCTGTGAGGTCAGGCACCCATGTCAAACAACGAGGCCTGGCAAGCTGCTGAATTTTTTATGCATCCCAGAGATGTTCAGTGGGGCTGGGGTCAGGCCTCTGTGGAGGCCACTGGAGTTCCTGTACATCAATCACTCAGTAAATACAGGAGGTGGGTGTCCACATACTTTTTTTCTATTGGCTTGGTGTTAAGCAAGCCAATACACAGATCAGCCATAACATTAAAACCACCTCCTTGTTTCTACACTACCTGTACATTTTATCAGCTTCACTTACCATATATTTACATTTACATTTTCAGCATTTAGCAGACGCTTTTATCCAAAGCGACTTACACAATGAGCAATTGAGGGTTAAGGGCCTTGCTCAGGGACCCAACAGTGGCAACTTGGTGGTGGCAGGGCTTGAACCGGCAACCTTCTGTTTACTAGTCCAGTACCTTAACCACTGAGCTATCACTGGCTATCAATGGTATAGAAGCACTTTGTAGTTCTACAATTACTGACTGTAGTCCATTTGTTTCTTTACATACTTTTTTAGCCTGCTTTCACCCTGTTCTTCAATGGTCAGGACCACCACAGAGCAGGTATTATTTTTTTGGAGGTGGATTATTCTCAGCACTGCAGTGACACTGATATGGTGGTGGTGTGTTAGTGTGTGTTATGCTGGTATGAGTGGATAAGACACAGCAGCGCTGATGGAGTTTTTAAAAACCTCACTGTCACTGCTGGACTGAGAATAGTCCACCAACCAAAAATATTCTGCCAACAGCACCCTGTGGGCAGTGTCCTGTGACCACTGATGAAAGTCTAGAAGATGACCAACTAAAACAGCAGCAATAGATGAGCGATCGTCTCTGACTTTACATCTACAAGGTGGACCAACCAGGTAGGATTGTCTAATAGAGTGGACAGTGAGTGGACACTGTATTTAAACTCCAGCACTGCTGCTGTGTCTGATCCACTCATACCAGCACAACACACACTAACACACCACCACCATGTCAGTGTCACTGCAGTACTGAGAATGATCCACCACCTAAATAATACCTACTCTGTAGTGGTCCTGTGGGGGTCCTGACCATTGAAGAACAGGGTGAAAGCAGGCTAAAAAAAAGTATGTAGAGAAACAGATGGACTACAGTCAGTAATTGTAGAACTACAAAGTGCTTTTATATGGTAAGTGGAGCTGATCAAATTTACAGTGAGTGTAGAAACAAGGAGGTGGTTTTAATGTTATGGCTGATTGGCGTATGTGTATCATTGTTAAAAACAACAGCATTTTATTTTATTTTACTTCTAGTTAACCTTTTAAATGTTCCAGCCTCCTAGTACAGACACGCCAGCCCTGAGATTCTGAACACCCCAATTAAATTGGCCATTGAGTTCTCTGGGTGGAAAAAGGCCAGACTAAATGTGTGGGGTCTTCAAACACTGTGCAAGGACCCTGGTTAGCAGACTGAGTCTTCTGGGCAGAAGTGGATGAGCCTCATGTGCGAATCCAAGGGTGGAGAGACGCGATGGAGGGGGCGTGGAGGAGGCAAATATACCCTACTTGAACACAATCGGGATCCCAACAGCGGAAGACTAATTTGCTATGCCAGAACAGGAGGAAAAGGGAGAAAATCCATAAATAAAATATTAAAAAATTATGTATTCTATTTATTTATAGTATTATTTCCTCACATGCTCATCTCCTCTAAAAATCATTTCAAATACGTATATTGCTACCTAAATTGCTTTCTTAAAAAACACATATTTATTAAATGTATTTTAAATTCATTTTCATGTTTTACCATTGCTTTTTTCTGGTCAGGACCACAGTGTGTCCAGCAATTACTGGTCACAATGCATTAACACACCTAGGACAGAATGCCAGTCCATGGAGGGACATTGGCCAATCATCCAGCTCCCTTACTTTCTTTAACCCAGTTTAGCCCATAATTTACATTTGCATTTACATTTTCAGAATTTAGTAGATGCTTTTATCCAAAGCGACTTACAGTACAGTTACAGTATACAGTCTAAGCAATTGAGGGTTAAGGGCCTTGCTCAAGGGCCCAACAGTGGCAACCTGGCAGTGGTGGGGCTTGAACCAGTGACCTTTCGATTACTAGTCCTGTACTTTAACCACTAGGTCACAACTGCCCTAGTATGCCATAATGTCTGTATGTAGATGCCCAGTTGGTCGATAGCACCGCTGGGGGAAATGAACCCTGGATCCCAGTAGTTGCTAACAACCCAATATTTAATAATATTTAATATTTAATACCTTACTTTTTTATCTATATGCTACACTTGTCTCTAGTCTTGTCTCCTCAAATCCTTGAGATTAGAAATGTCTTCTGTATTTATTGTACTGTTTTTTATCTGCACTGTATGTATTGTATTGTTTTGCACTTGTGTTCTGTGTTGCACCCTGGTCCTGGAGGAATGTTGTTTTGTTTCAATATGTACGTGTATACAGCTGAAATGACAATGAACCATCTCTTGAACTTTTGAACTCTTGAACTGTTTACATAAACATCTATTGAGACTCTCTGGAAATACATTGTGTAATGTTACTATACAGTGTCAATCATACAGAGTTTTAATTTAGTGTACTTTTGCAATTTAGTTTGAGTAAAACATTGGGATTTACATACATTTTAGAATGACAAGGAAGAATTTTAGACAATTAGATAATGGGATTTCCTTCTGTTATGGGATTGTCTTCTTTACTCCATACCACAGCAGCCCAAAATATATGAATTTTTCTACATATAACCTAACCAATCATAGTCAGGGCTTGAAAACAGTCAGGGCAGTGAACTCCACTGGGATTTGATTTCAGGCAAAAAAAGAGAACTTTTTTTTAAAAGCCTCACAAGTCTTAGTCTGCCCTTTTCTGACATGTTTATGTGAATGATATGGACCTCATGAAAATGTATTGGTATCACAGCAAGAGCCCAACGTGCAATGATCAGGGAGTAAAAACCATCCTTAAAAACAAGCTGTAGAAATCTTTAGAACTTGCTTTAAGTGTGGTCTGCTATATTAAACAAATCCTAAAAAGATTTTGTTCCACTGTTGTAAAAAGTATTTTCCCCTTCACAATTTCTTTTGCGTTTACTTGTTTGTCACCTTTAACTAGTTCAGATTTTCAAACTAATTTTAATCTAAGATGAAGACAATATGAGTCAACACAAAATGCAGGTTTTAAATGATCGTTCAATTTATTGAAGATAAAAATGTATTCTTAACCTAAATCACAATTTCATTTTTTCCCCCAATTTTCTCCCCTAATCTAGTCGTATCCGATTACCCTGATTCACCTCTACCGATACAACCCTCCACGCCCCCTCTGACACATGTGCAGTACTGACTGCATCTTTTCACATGCATGAGGTGAGTTCATATGCGGATCAACCTTGTGTATGGAGAGCCACACCCTGATCAGCATTATTCCCCAGCTCTGTGCAGGCACCATCAATCAGCCAGCAGAGCTCGTAATTGCACCAGTTATGAGGAACCCGGTCCGGCTTGTCCCACCCTATGAACAACAGCCAATCGTTGTTCATGTAGCCGGCCAGCCCAGCTGGATGGCAGAGCTGAGATTCGATATGATGTATTCTAAATCCCAGCTCTGGTATGCTAGCGTGTTTTACACACAATTTTTTTTTTATGGAAAAATTAATTTCCCCTATTAACCTAATAACAGGTTATTCCACCCTTGGCATTAACAACGACAATCAAACATTTGTGATGAGTCTTTTACATATTTTCTTTTAGCTACACTGAAGGGTTTTCCAGCATAAACTCCCCGTTTAAATTCTTATCACAGCATCTCAATGAAATTCAAGTCAAGTCTTTACATTTTTCCAATTCTGACTCACCTGTCCACAAAATACTGTCCCGAAATTCTTGGGGGACATTTAAATGATTTTTTTTTTTATGCGAGATGAGCCTTTGTGTTATTGTTGCAACTTTCCCATGAAAGCCATATTTACCCAGTCCCTTCATATTGTGGAATCTTGTAAACTGAACCTTAACTACAACAAGCGAGGCCTGTAGTTCTTTAGATGTTCATCTGGGTTCTTGTGTGACCTCCTTGATGATGCATTCTTGGTGAAATTTCGGTATGCCAGTGAAGGAAAATATAATACTTGCTCACTTTACCCTGTCTCCTACATGCCCCTCATCTCCTAACACCAGGGGTATTGAAATGACCCTTTCTGTTTGATCATGTATCCTGTGTTACCCCTCTTCTCCTCACACCTTTTGGGTAAGGAAATTACCCTTTATAACCACCAACACTGTTTGCCTCTATGACACTCCCTCAATCTTTGTTCATCATACCCTCTTTGTAATCTGCTCTCTATTCCTATTTCTTACCCCCCTTAATATAATCCTCTTCCTCTTACTTTCTCCCCTTATTCCTTGGATGGATAAAGTCTCCCAAAAATATGTGTTAATAAAGCTCTACTGCTGAAGACCCGGTCTCCTGGCTTCTGTATGCCGAATTTCTAACACAGCCAGTCCTGGAAAGGTTCACTACTGAATTTTTCCCCTTTTGTAAATAATGGCTCTTACTGTGGTTCACTGAAGTCCCAGAGCCTTAGCTATCACTCTGTAAACCTTTCTAGACTGGTCATTTTTATATAGTATTATTTTTTATTTATATTTAAATCTTTTTAGAACATGGCATCATGTGCTGCTTTTTGAGACCCTCTAGC
The DNA here is from genome assembly GCF_030014385.1 of Trichomycterus rosablanca. Taxonomy (NCBI): domain Eukaryota; kingdom Metazoa; phylum Chordata; class Actinopteri; order Siluriformes; family Trichomycteridae; genus Trichomycterus; species Trichomycterus rosablanca. The sequence continues at coordinate 78,587,389 of NC_085988.1, forward strand.
TGCTTCACACTGCCAGAGAGATTCATTTAAGTGATGTTTAGATTTAACAGGTCTGGCAGTGATCATGACTTGGTGTGGCTAGGAAAACTAAACCTGTTATAAATTAAATTTGGTTCACTGGTCGACTCAGTAGATGAGGTAGCAATTACTATCACAACGGTGATATAGGTTTTAAATAATTTTTATTTATTTATTTAGGATTTTAACGTCATGTTTTACACGCTTTGGTTACATTCATGACAGCACAAGTAGTTACTGGTTACACATGATTCATCAGTTCAAGTTCAATGTTAAACACAGTCACAGACAATTTTGTATCTCCAATTCACTTAATATGGTTTTAAAATTAGTTGGAAGATGTGAAACATTTAAATGTGACAAACTAGCAAAAATAAAAGAAATTAGGATTGGGCAAATACTTTATCACAGTATAGTATCTGCTGCTCTTAGTTTTTAAATTAAAAAGTAGTAGTTCTGTACCTGTAGTATGTGTAGTTTTTCTATTAACCAAAACATTGCCGTGAGTGTTAAATCTGGTTTCTTTGAAGCTGCGCTTTCCTCTGTATTTTGGTGACAAGTGTCCAGCTGGTGCCTGTAATTTACCACCCACTCTGGACTTTGATTAGCTCCCATTCAGAAACAGCACGTCCTCACTTACTCATTGCACAGCTGTCCACACTCCAGCTGCAGCAGTATTACACAGTTTTATGTTGTTTACACGTTTATGTTGACTCTGCATTTGTGCAACACAAATAATTTATACACTCGCATTTGCCAATTAAGATGAAGCAGTAAATTTTAGTCAGAAAGTTCAATCCTTCATTCATTGTTTAACTACCGTTTTATCCTAAAAAATCAGCTTATATCACCCCAATTCTCTATCAGCTACACTTGCTACCCATCCCGCTCAGTATTCAATTGTATTCTATTGTGTAAGTTCTATCACTAACATATAAATCCCTCAATGTTCTGGCCTCAGTCTATCTATCAGAACTTTTACACCCCTATTCCCCTGCGCGTACACTTGGTACCTCGGATACTGGTCTCTTGTCTGCGCCGAAATTTAGATTAGTTACTGTTGGTGGTAGATCATTCCGTGTCATGGTTCCAAAACTTTGGAACGCCTTAACATTTACATTACATTTTCAGCATTTAGCAAACGCTCTTATCCAGAGCGACTTACAGAAGTGCTTCCATAGTGAACATTACCATACTCTTTTCTTTTTTTTTTCTTTTTAAGAAATGAATAAGAGCATTAGTAAGTAAGTAAGTACATGTCAGCTTAAGTGCTGAGTAAAGAGGTGATGAAGGTTAATCGTCTTTTGAAGACAGCAAGAGGCTCAGATGTTCGGATCGTCAAGGGAACCTCGTTCCACCACTTGGGTGCAAATACAGAGAAGAGCCTTGATGCTTGTCTTCCTCGAGTTTTGGGTGGAGGATCAAATCAAGCGAGACTTGTTGCTCGGAGGTTGCGTGGTACAGAACAGGGTTTTATTAGACCTTAGATATGTAATATGTAATGCATGTAAGTGACCTTGGGTATAAGAAAGGCACTATATAAATAAAATCTATTATTATTATTATTTATTTTTATTATGGTCAGGGTCACAGTTGGGTCTGACTTATTGGAAACCAGAGTATGTTTAAATACCCTTTTGTGCAAAAAATTGATTGAAATAGCAAAACCTTAATTATTTGATAGTCTTTACAAAGAAACTCACTCACTCACTCACTCACTTTCTTAACCGCTTATAAATTTAGGGGGGGTGCTGGAGCCTATCACAGCTTTTCAATGGTGCAAGGCACACAGTAACACCCTGGGCAGGGCGCGAGTCCATCAAAGGGCGGACACACACATCCATTCACCTACAGGGCAATTCAGTGTCTCCAATTAACCTAACTGCATGTTTTTGGACTGTGGGAGGAAACCGGAGCTCCCGGAGGAAACCCACGCAGATACGGGCAGAACATGAAAACTCTGCACAGAAAGGACCCGGACCACCCCGCCTAGGGATTGAACCCTGGACCTTTTTGCTGTGAGGCGACAGTGCTACCCACCGAGCCACCATGCTGCCCAGATCTGGACGCAATCATTTAAAGACCCAAAACAAAGGATTTTTGTGTATTAACTTCTTTTTAAGTCATCTTAATATGCCAAGTTGTCTACTTAATCTACAGTAACGCAGTGTTCACTATGGAAGCACTTTTGTAAGTTGCTATGGATAATAGTGTCTGCTAAATGCAGAAAATGTAAATGTCAATCCAGATTGATCAATCTACCAGATTGGTAGAACAGCTGATTCAAAACTGAGAGCTTGAGCTCCTTGCAGTGGTGAGCTAGTTTATTAGACTGCTGTGTCTCCTCATTGTTTTTGTATTTGCAAGCTGTCTGTGGCGAGAGACAAAACAGTGAGGTTCTAATCTGTTCATCAAAACAGAACTTTGTCTCATCTAATTACAAAACATATCATTAACATATCATTAAATGTCATGTTAGAATACTAGTTTTTTTAAGTTGGCCTGTCAAATTAGGTTATAAATTCACTGACGTTGTAACACTCATCACCATGTTTTACAGGCTCCTTTCTGTGTTTAGTATGGAATTATGCGATTTCGAGCCTGTCCTGTCATGAATGAAACAAAAGTGTGTAAAACATGACGTTAAAATCCTAATACATAAAATAATACCATGTTTTACAATTGTCCAAAATTTTACATAAGCTGCTGCATGGTGGCTCGGTGGGTAGCACTGTCGCCTCACAGCAAGAAGGTCCTGGGTTTGATCCTCAGGTGGGGCGGTCCGGGTCCTTTCTGTGTGGCGTTTGCATGTTCTCCCCGTGTCTGTGTGGGTTTCCTCTGGGAGCTCAGGTTTCCTCCCACAGTCCAAAAACATGCAAGTGAGGTAAATTGAAGATTGAAAATTATCCATGACTGTGTTTGACATTAAAACTTGTGAACTGATGAATCTTGTGTAACGAATAACTATCATTTCTGTCATGAATGTAACCAATGTGTAAAACATGACATTAAAATCCTAATAAACAAACAAACATGAGCTGCCATGGCATCAATCATGGCATTAGTCAGCTGTCATGACACTTACTGGTACCAGTAACATGACACTGTCAGTTTCTTATGACATCATTTGATATATGTCATGTCATTTATATGACAAGGTTTCGCCAGTGCTTTGACTTCTGAGTTTGAGTAAAATGATATAAGATCAGTATTGAACTTTATGCAGCATCTGTGAATGTACACTGATCAGCCATGACATTAAAACCACCTCCTTGTTTCTACACTCACTGTCCATTTTATCAGCTCCACTCACCATATAGAAGCACTTTGTAGTTCTACAATTACTGACTGTAGTCCATCTGTTTCTCTACATACTTTTTTAACCTGCTTTTACTCTGTTCTTCAATGATCAGGACCACACAGGACCCCCACAGAGCAGGTATTATTTAGGTGGTGGATCATTCTCTGCACTACAGTGACACTGACATGGTGGTGGTGTGTTAGTGTGTGTTGTGCTGGTATGAGTGGATCAGACACAGCAGCACTGCTGGAGTTTTTAAATACTGTGTCCACTCACTGTCCACTCTATTAGACACTCCTACCTAGTTGGTCCACCTTGTAGATGTAAAGTCAGAGACGATCGCTCATCTATTGCTGCTGTTTGAGTTGGTCATCTTCTAGACCTTCATCAGTGGTCACAGGACGCTGCCCATGGGGTGCTGTTGGCTGAATATATTTTTGGTTGGTGGACTATTCTCAGTCCAGCAGGAACAGTGAGGTGTTTAAAAACTGCATCAGCATTGATGTGTCTGATCCACTCATTCCAGCACAACACACACTAACACACCACCACCATGTCAGTGTTACTGCAGTGTTGAGAATCATCCACCACCCAAGTAATACCTGCTCTGTGGTGGTCCAGGGAGAGTCCTGACCATCGTAGAACAGCATGAAAGGGGGCTAACAAAGCATAAAGAGAAACAGATAGACTACAGTCAGTTATTGTAGAACTACAAAGTGCTTATATATGGTAAGTGGAGCTGATAAAATGGACAGTGAGTGTAGAAACAAGGAGGTGGTTTTAATGTCATGGCTGATCAGTGTAAATGTTGTATTCAGCTTTATACTGCTTTGCCACACACCCGTCAATAGCTTGTCATTAACATGTCATGATAGAAACATTTTGTACAGCCACATTTAAGCCCATGATGTTCCTGCAGCTTCTAACAAATATCAGACTTGTTTTTCTGGTTCTTGGATGACATCCAGACATATTGCCTTCCAGCAAAAGAAAAATGTTGTGTTTTCTTTTTTCATGTATTTTTCCTAAATTTCCTTCAAATGTAGTCATATCCAGGTAGCCAATCACATTTCTCTTCCTTTACTGTTGCTGACCTCCACTCCTGACTGAGGAGGGCCATGACAAACACAGCCCCCTTCTTTTTTACATGGATGATGCAGGTTCATATGGAGATCTGTATTGAGCATGCGTTCACACATCAATCTTCATTGTCCTCTGTCTCTATCAATCAGACAGCAGAGGTCATAACTGCAGCAGTCATGAGGAGTCTACTTTGGCATTCACACCCTCAGAAGAGCCAATTATTGTCTGTATAGGTGTCAAGCTTGCCGGTAGCAGAGATGAGATTCTAACTCATGTGAAAAAATTGGGTTTTCTTCCCCACTTCAGAAAAGAGGGTTCTGTTCTATGTACTTAGTAATAGGTATGATTAGATTCTACACTGACCAGACATAACATTATGACCACTGACAGGTGAAGTAAATAACACTGATCATCTCTTCATCACGGCACCTGTTAGTGGGTGGGATATATTAGGCAGCAAGTGAACATTTTATCCTCAAAGTTGATGTGTTAGAAGCAGGAAAATGACGAGCATAAGGATTTGAGCGAGTTTGACAAGGGCCAAATCGTGATGGCTGGACGACTGGGTCAGAGCATCTCCAAAACTGCAGCTCTTGTGAGGTGTTCTCGGTCTGCAGTGGTCAGTATCTATCGAAAGTGGTCCAAGGAAGGAACAGTGGTAAACCGGCGACCGAGTCATGGCTCATTGATGCACGTGGGGAGCAAAGGCTGGCCTATGTGGTCCAATCCAACAGATGAGCTACTGTAGCTCAAATTGCTGAAGAAGTTAATGCTGGTTCTGATAGAAAGGTGTCAGAATACACAGTGCATCGCAGTTTGTTGCGTATGGGGCTGCATAGCTGCAGACCAGTCAGGGTGCCCACGCTGACCCCTGTCCACTGCCGAAAGCACCAACAATGGGTACGTGAGCATCGGAACTGGACCACTGAGCAATGGAAGATGGTGGTCTGGTCTGATGAATCACGTTTTCTTTTACATTACATGAATAGCCAGGTGCGTGTGTGTCTCTGACCTGGTGAACACATGGTACCAGGATGCACTATAGGAAGAAGCCAAGCCAGCGGAGGCAGTGTGATGCTTTGGGCAATGTTCTGCTGGGAAACCTTGGGTCCTGCCATCCATGTGGATGTAACTTTGACACGTTTTACACTCACAACGCTCTTGAGACAGTATCTCTTTATTCTGGATTCACATGGGTCACCATATTTCTTGATCAGTCCGTATACAGGCTTGCACAGTGGTGTGTATAATATATTCCAGAATTTGTGAATCACTGAAGCTGTGTTTTGTATCATCTCTGATGTGTGTATCTGTTCCATGCTGATACGCAATGTGTGAGCTGAAAAAACAGTCGATTTGTTTCACTCGCTACCACGCAGGAGCTACAGGAGTAAAGATAATGACCATCTGAGCACAGCGCAAAAAAAAACAACCGTTTGTGCTATGCTGTTCATCTCCTAAATGAAAACCTCCAAATCATGGAAGTAATCTCTGGATTACACAAACAAATATTGACTGAGAGAGCTATTTATCTGGCAGACCTACCTTGTACCTTCACTTTTTACTTATTGGCCATTTTATCATTTTGCCATGTGGGTACACTTTAAAATTGTACAGTTAAGCTAGGCACAATTTTTCCTCTCACAGGAAAGCAATGAACATAAATCCAGCACTAATATTTTGGGGGTGCAGTGCTACTACTCCTGTTGATCTCCAAACATGGCCATTATTTACTAACATGGTGCCAATTACTAATCCGAAAACATTCCAGGATCGAAGTTGGTCAAAAAATCAGTTTGCTTTCCACACCAAAATGCTGCTCTGGAACTCGTCAGGGGGGGATTTAAGGTGGCATCATTTTCTAATCAGGACAGGTATGTTTGACAACCACTATAATGCCAACTTAACAGTGAGGAGTTTAAATCACTGGTTCTAAGAAGGGATAAAAAAACTTAGTAGCAAATGCAGCATGTTAAATAAGAGCTGCACTAGTAATGCTATAGCTAACGACATCATTTGAAACACCAGCACAGTCAGGCTGTGTCCCAAACCACATAACAATACATTTTTAACATGGCAAGTACAACCCCAAATCAGAAAAAGTTGGGGCGGTATTGAAAATGCAAATAAAATAAAACTGCAGTGTTCCTTACATTTACTTTGACTTTTATTTCATTACAGACAGTTTGAACCCAAGATATTTCATGTTGTGTCTGCTCAACTTCATTTCATTTGTTAATATACCTCCATTCCTGCATTTCAGGCCTGTAACACATTCCAAAAAAAGTTGGGACAGGGGCAATTTAGGGCTAGTAATGAGGCCTGGGCAAGGGATAACTGCACAAATGCCACTTAAAACTTTACTGTGCAAAAAAGAAGCCTTATGTTAACCATGTCCAGAAGCGGCCTCGACTTCTCTGGGCTTGGAGGCATCTAGGATGGACCATCACATACTGTAGTTGAAACGTGTATTGTGGTCAGATGAATCAGCATTCCAGGTCTTTTTTGGAAAAAAATGGACGCCGTGTGCTCCGGACCAAAGACGAAAAGGACCATCCAGACTGTTATCAGCAACAAGTCCAAAAGCCAGGGTCTGTCATGGTATGGGGCTGTGTCAGTGCCCTTGGCAAAGGTCATTTACACTTCTGTGATGGCAGCATTAATGCAGAAAAGTACATTCAGATCTTAGAGCAACATGTGCTGCCTTCAAGACGTCATCTTTTCCAGGGACGTCCATGCATCTTTCCACAAGACAATGCAAAACCACATACTGCACACATTACAAAGGCATGGCTGCGGAGGAAGAGGGTACGGATACGGGTACTGGACTGGCCTGACCTGTCCCCAATAGACAATTTTGAAAGGAAAAATACGACAAAAACAACCCCGTACTGTTACCCATCTTAAGACGTGTTTGCAGGAAGAACGAAGCTGAAACACTAAATCACTTGGTCTCCTCGGTGCCAAAACGTCTTTTAAGTGTGGTGAAAAGGACTGGCAACATTACAAAGTGGTAAATGCTTTACTGTCCCAACTTTTTTTTGGAATGTGTTGCAGGCCTGAAATGCAGGAATGGATGTTTATTAATAAATGAAATGAAGTTGAGCAAATAAAACATGAAATATCTCAGGTTCATCCTGTCTGCAATCAAATAAAAGTCCAAGTAAATGTAAGAAACTCTGTGTTTTTATTATTTGCATTTTCCATGCTGTCCCAACTTTTCCTGATTTTGGGTTGTACGTATCAGACATTTCATCTATTTTATCTATTTATTAACATTATTTTAGGAATGTAGTGTTATTCAAAACATTTACATTTTTAGCTGTTAGCAGATGCTCTTATCCAGCCAGGGCGACTTACAGAAGAGCTTCCACAGTAAACATTCTCTTACTCTAGTTTAAGTAGACACTAGTCCACAGTCCAAGGATAGAAATCTGCTGAAACCCTGTCAAAACAAAGATTTAAATAAGATTCTTCAGAAGGCTAGTAAGTGAAGACAGTGAAGATGTGCAACAGTTCGGGGTCGTCGTTGTCGCATTTTTCCTTTCAAAATTCTCCACAGATTCTCTATTGGGGACAGGTCAGAACTGCAGCAGGCCAGTCCAGTACTCGTACCCTCTTCCTCCGCAGCCATGCCTTTGTAATGTGTGCAGTATGTGGTTTTGCATTGTCTTGTTGAAAAATGCATGAACGTCCCTGGAAAAGATGACGTCTTGAAGGCAGCTCATGTTGCTCTAAGATCTCAATGTACTTTTCTGCATTAATGCTGCCATCACAGAAATGTAAGTTACCTTTGCCAAGGGCACTGACACAGCCCCATACCATGACAGACCCTGGTCCTTTTCGTCTTTGGTCCGGAGCATACGCCATCCATTCGCTTGTTGACATCACCTGTTTGGAATCACATCATTATTTAGTTTTTTTCACCTCATTACTTATCCAGCCAGGGCGACTTACAGAAGAGCTTCCACAGTAAACATTCTCTTACTCTAGTTTAAGTAGACACTAGTCCACAGTCCAAGGATAGAAATCTGCTGAAACCCTGTCAAAACAAAGATTTAAATAAGATTCTTCAGAAGGCTAGTAAGTGCATGTTAATGCTCAGCATAAGTGCTTAGCAAAGAGGTGATGAAGGTCTTTAATTGTCTTTTGAAGACAGTGAGAGACCCATAGCCGCAGATTTAGCCTTTTGAGACCAGAACTTTAAGAAGTAAAATCTGGAGAAACTTGTGATGGTATCTGACTTAAAGGTGACTTAAAACAAAGTATTAATGCTCTTCTTAGGACAGGACCAAACTTAGTTTTGATTGTATTAGCTAATCCTGACTTCTAAAGGAGGATTTTCATGAAAGGGCAGCAGTTATACTGGGTCGTGTGCCATATTGCAGCCTAGTGCTCTAATAAAGCAATAAGCCACGAGAGACCGTGCGTTACTGCGTATAAAATCGCTTCGTGTCATGCCAAAACGACCTTCCCCGTGATAAAATCATAGCAGTAACGCACGGTCTCGAGTGGCTTATTGCTTTTATAAAACGGCAGTCAACATAAAATATAATAAAATACAACAATGTTCAATTTATAAATGTTTTTATTCATAAAAACACTTACAAAAAGCATTCTTCCGCGACCCCAGGTAGTTCGTTAACAGTGTTGCTAGGCAACATGAGGGCGAACATAACATTCACTTTTTCTTTTCAGTGGCGTATTAATATGGAATGATGTGAGGTGGTCATAGGTGTGCGTTTATCGGGGATTTTACAACGGCTTCGAACGCGGCTCAGCCAATCAGATTTTAGGACCGAAACTATCCGTTTTATAACAGTATATTAGTGCATGTATAATACTATAATTGGGTGGCATAGTGGCTTAGTGAGTAGCACTGTTGCCTCACAGCAAGAAGGTCCTGGGTTCGATCCCCAGAAGGGGCGGTCCAGGTCCATTCTGTGTGGAGTTTGCATGTTCTCCCCGTGTTTCCAGGAGCTCCGGTTTCCTCCCACAGTCCAAAGACGTGCAAGTGAGGTGAATTGGAGAAATAAAATTGTCCATAACTGTGTTTGACATTAAACTTGTGAACTGATGAATCTTGTGTAATGAGTAACTACCGTTCCTGTCATGAATGTAACCAAAGTGTAAAACATGATGTTAAAATCCCAATAAACAAACAAACATAATACTATATTTAGTATAGCTGTAAACTATTAAACTATGTAGCACTTAGAATGCAGTTTGGGACACAGTCTGGAAATTATTTGTGTGTCTTGTAAATAATGACTACCTACAATAAATATGAGTATAAGCTCTGATTGGTACGTCCAGTGAACTCACAATATAAAGTAACATATACTGTATGTTTTAATGCATTTTCCTTTACTTTTTCTTCTAATCTAGTCATATCCAATTACCCGATCATATTTTACTTCTACTGCTGCAGACCTTCAGTCCTGACCAAGAAGGGTTATAACTAACTCACATGCCCCTCTGACCGCTTCTTTTCACCTGCACCATTTACATTTATAAGTAGATCTGTATCGCAGTCATGCACTGATTTCCATTATGCCCCGTCTTTGAGCAGGCGCCATTGATGAGGAATCCCTAAGCCATTTATTGTCCGTGTCAGCTGCACCCCTGATTCACTGTCCCTGCTTGGTCTTACGTAATTGGCCATTAATAATTATTATTTTTTAGACATTATTACTAGTGTGAGTAATGCATGTTTATTTATTTGTATTTATTTATTTACTTATAGCATGAGCACTGGCATTTTCTGCTATTGCTAAGTAATTGAATGTTTCACTCGTAATTATTCAGCTCTTAAAAAAGTGGAAACTTTAGCTGAATCCTAACAAAACTATTTGCTCTATAAAAGTGCCAGCAGCTTTAGTACCAGCAATGAGCCCAAGTTAGTTAAAAACATCCACACTGTGAAACAACAAATGTGAAATTACATAGTTACCCACTGGATTTAGTTTTTATATTGAGTTTTGAGTTTTTTTGTTATATTTATATTTAAAAGAGATTTTTTTCCTCTTTCTCCAATTTTTCCCCCCAATTTTTTCCCCTAATCTGGTCGTATCCAATTACCCTGATTGTGTTACGCTTCACCTCTACCGATACAACCCTCCACTGCTGACTGAGGAGCTTCGAACTGACACACTTCAGCCACTTTCTAAAGTTAGTCATATGCAAAGATTTTAACACTCTTATTGGATTGATTTTATTTCTTTTATTCAGGATAATTTCACACTATTCTGGGATGTTCGTATCAGTGTCACTGCTGTGCTAAGAATAATATCTGGTCAAAGGTCGCTTGATCAAACCCCTCAACACCCACAAAACGATTCTGCTCGTGCCTTAAAAATGTTTTGCTGGTTTCTTAAATGAGCCCCAATACAGTAACAGAAAATAAACGCACTACTATATTAGTGCCAATATTGTTTTGAAATCTGAAATGTGTTGAAATTAAAAATACATTTTAAAAAGACTGAATTTAAAGTACAGACTCTTGTATTTGTAAAAATAGCTTTAATGGAAGGAAACCTACAGCATTACCTCACCAACTTACTGTCTGTTGATGGTTAAAGCCTGCTTTTGGATTTTCTTCACTAAGATAAATACAACCACAAATCAGAAAAAGTTTCTTACATTTACTTTGACTTTTATTTGATGACAGACAGGATGAACCTGATATATTTCATGTTTTATCTGCTCAACTTTATTTCATTTTTTAATAAACATCCATTCCTGCATTTCAGGCCTGCAACACATTCCAAAAAAAGTTGGGACAGTAAAGCATTTACCACTTTGTAATGTTGCTATTCCTTTTCACCACACTTAAAAGACGTTGTGGCACCGAGGAGACCAAGTGATTTAGTGTTTCAGCTTTTATTTTGTTCCGTTCTTCCTGCAAACACGTCTTAAGATGTGCAACAGTTCGGGGTCGTCGTTGTCGCATTTTTCCTTTCAAAATTCTCCACAGATTCTCTATTGGGGACAGGTCAGAACTGCAGCAGGCCAGTCCAGTACTCGTACCCTCTTCCTCCGCAGCCATGCCTTTGTAATGTGTGCAGTATGTGGTTTTGCATTGTCTTGTTGAAAAATGCATGAACGTCCCTGGAAAAGATGACGTCTTGAAGGCAGCTCATGTTGCTCTAAGATCTCAATGTACTTTTCTGCATTGATGCTGCCATCACAGAAATGTAAGTTACCTTTGCCAAGGGCACTGACACAGCCCCATACCATGACAGACCCTGGTCCTTTTCGTCTTTGGTCCGGAGCATACGCCATCCATTCGCTTGTTGACATCACCTGTTTGGAATCACATCATTATTTAGTTTTTTTCACCTCATTACTAGCCATAAATTGCCCCCATCCCAACTTTTTTTGGAATGTGTTGCAGGCCTGAAATGCAGGAATGGATGTTTATTAACAAATGAAATGAAGTTGAGCAGATAAAACATGAAATATCTCAGGTTCATCCTGTCTGCAATCAAATTGAAGTCAAAGTAAATGTAAGGAATGCTGCAGTTTTATTTTATTTGCATTTTCCATACTGTCCCAACTTTAAGATTTTTAAGTGTAACAAAAAAGAATAAAATCATTTGTATAAAATACAAAAATATAAAACGTTTTAAACTCCCCAGCAAAGTACCATCCATCTGCCAGAAAGCCTAAAGTGGAAAGGAACTGTAAGCACACTGACCCAATGTACACTGCTACAGCAACAGTGTTGTGGTTTAAAATAAATCACTTCACACATCTGTGGCTGGATAACAACATTTTCTGCCCAGCATCACTCCAAAACTAACCTGTCAAAATGTAGAAAAAATATGGTTGTGCTAAAGTGCCACATTCAAAAAGAAAACTGGCTGTGAAAGTTACCCTTAACGTTTCATTTTATTTTATTTTCATGTTTAAACCACCGCTTTATCCTGGTCAAAGTCAAGCTGGGTCTGGTTTCCCAGGAATCACAAAGTGTAATGCAGTTACACAGCACAGAATGCCAATCTATCCAGGGGCCTCAGTCATTGCCAATCATTTCTGTATGTAGTTGCCTGACTGGTTAATAGCACCGCTTGGGATTTGAACCCTGGATTCCAGTTGTAGAGGGCTCGCATAATTAACTGTGCACCATCTGAGTGCTTCAGCTCACATATATTAATTATTAATCATGAAATGTTGAAATTGTTAAAAAGTGACTTACATTACAGTATACAGTCTGAGCAATTGGGGGTTAAGGGCCTTGCTCAAGGACCTAACAGCAGCCTGGCAGTGGTGAGGCTTGAACCAGCAACCTTCTGATTACTAGTCCTGTACCTATAGGCAGATAGGTAGAAGAATCAGATAAACTGGAAACTAGGATATGAGGATATGTAAACTAGACATTTTGAAGTAGAAAATGAAAGAATCATACACCGATCAGCCATAACATTAAAACCACCTCATTGTTTCTACACTCACTGTCCATTTTATCAGCTCCACTTACCATATAGGAGCACTTTGTAGTTCTACAATTACTGACTGTAGTCCATCTGTTTCTTTGCATGCTCTGTTAGCTCCCTTTCATGCTGTTCTTCGATGGTCAGGACTCTCCCAGGACCACTACAGAGCAGGTATTATTAAGGTGGTGGGTCATTCTCAGTACTGCAGTGACACTGACATGGTGGTGGTGTGTTAGTGTGTGCTGTACTGGTATGAGTGGATTAGACACAAAAATGCTGATGGAGTTTTTAAATACTGTGTCCACTCACTGTCACTGCTGGACTGAAAATAGTCCACCAACCTAAAATATCCAACCAACAGCACCCCGTAGGCAGGGTCTTGTGACCACTGATGAAGGTCTAGAAGATGACCAACTCAAACAGCAGCAATAGATGAGCGATCGTCTCTGACTTTACATCTACAAGGTGGACCAACTAGGTAGGAGTGTCTAATAGAGTGGACAGTGAGTGGACATGGTATTTAAAAACTCCAGCAGCGCTGCTGTGTCTGATCCACTCATACCAGCACAACACACACTAACACACCACCACCATGTCAGTGTCACTGCAGTGCTGAGAATCATCCACCACCCAAATAATACCTACTCTGTGGTGGTCCTGTGGGGGTCCTGACCATTGAAAAACAGAGTGAAAGGAGGCTAAAAAGATATGTAGAGAAATAGATGGACTACAAACAGTAATTGTAAACTACAAAGTGCTTCTATATGGTAAGTGGAGCTGATAAAATGGACAATAAGTGTAGAAACAAGGAGGTGGTTTTAATGTTATGGCTGTTTCTTATCCAATTTATCTTCAATGCCATCACATTATTTGCAGCCAGGCATCAGACCTCTGCTTATTTTACCCAGCATGCCAGAATCCCACACATCAATACAACAGAGGGTTTTACTTTTAATCTCACGCAAACACACAGTAAGCCTTCCCAGCAAAAAGGTAAACACTTACTGTTGTTACTATTGTGAGCAATCAATTTTTTATTGGTTATTTGGTGCAGGTAAAAATACCCTGTTGGCGCACACGCTCATTACTCCTCCCGCTCAGATCTGGGCTTCTTAAAATGCAACGTTGCTTCTCTCAAAAACAACATGAATATTAATCATTCATGCTAACGAGGCAGGCTGCATAATAAAGGCCAAGGGGACTCTGCTTTATTTTGGGTCTTAATGCGAGCTGCAGTCAGCTTGCCCCAATAAACAGAAGCATGCGAGTCTGTGCCACGATGGCACAGCGAGCAAGACAGGGGAATAAAGGGCAGAATTCGGGTGCACTGGAATTAGGGAGCCTCATCATGCTGAGTAAACCAACCAACTAGGCCAGAGCCAGTACTGATGCCCCTGATACTGGAGTTTGGCTTCTTACTTCGCCCAGCCACACAAGCTGCCCAGTCAGACGATGGTGCCAATGTGGGCACAGCACTCGGATTTGAGGCTAATGGTTCCTAAGTGGTTCAACTGGCTAAAAGAGTTTAGTTCTATCCTAGGATGGTTAGACTCTAGAGTGGTTTGTACCAGTTGTGGGCATTTGCTGGCTCACATGCTCATAAGTGAGCAGGCATAAATCCTCTTTTTTTTCTCTCTCTCTCTCTTTCTCCAATTTTTTGTGTCCCCCAATTTTCTCCCCTAATCTAGTCGTATCCAGTTACCCTGGTTGCATTATGCTTCATCTCTACCGATACAACCCTTCACTGCTGACTGAAGAGCTTTGCAACTGACACACGCCCCCTCCGACACATGTGCAGTACCCACTGCATTTTTTTTACCTGCATGAGGCGAGTTCATATGGTATACCGAGAGCCACACCCTGATCAGCATTATTCCCCAACTTCTGCACAGGCGCCATCAATCAGCCAGCAGAGCTCGTAATTGCACTAGTTATGAGGAACCCTGGTCCGGTAGCCGCCCAGCCCAGCGGGATGGCAGAGCTGAGTTTTGATACGATGTATTCGAAATCCCAGCTCTGGTGTGCTAGCGTATTTTACCGCTGCGGCAATAAATCCTAATTTTTAATAATGTACACTATATGGCCAAAAGTATGTGGACACTCCTCCTAATAATTGATCAGGTTCAGGTGTTTCAGACACAATCATTGCTAACAAACTGTATATAAAGCAAATTCTTCCAATTTTATCTCAACAGGTTTAGAGCAACTGTGCTAGTGTTAACAAAGTGAGATACACAAAGACATGGTTTGACAGGTCTGGTGAGGACAAACTCCAGTGGCCAGCACAGAGCCCTGACCTCAACTTCAATAAAAACTTTTGGGATGAGATAAAAAGTTGACTGCAAACAAGGCCTTGTCATCACAGCACTGACTAGAAGAAATAGTAGAAAAGAGTGAAGGCTGTTAAAGCCACAAAATGATGTGTTGCAGGGCTGAGGGTGAAGTTTGTTGTAGTAAACTAATTAGAAGCCATGGTTTTAGAATGGGATGTCCAATAAACTCATGGCCACTTGTCCACATTTGGCCATTTATTGATGCTTGGTGCTTACTGGAAAGTGCTCTGGAAAATGCAAGTACAGTGGTACCTTGAAACTCAACGTCAGTTAGTTCTGGGAGTGGCATTGAGTTCAAAAGGCCTTAAATTTTAATGTTTTTTTTCCCATAAGGATGTTTGGGAAACCTGTTAATGCGTTCCATGGTCCCGTGGAACTGCATATATTTTAGGCTAATGTAAAATAATGGGGTTGTTTTTGACACTTATACACTGAAACTAACACAAACATAATAATAAAAATATAATAAAACCTGCACTTTACCTTTACTTCTTTATTGTTTTCTTATGCTTCTTAATTAGCAGAGAGAACAAATAAGCAGTAATATTTAAGAGAGGTTTAGTGTTTCTATGTCGTTCTTTTAATACACTGAGTTACTTTTTTTTTTTTAACGAGAAGTGTTTTAGACTCTCTTGGTAAAAACTGATTCTTACAATTTCTCAGAACCCCGACTGTAACACAAGTTTAAAAGTGAAACAGGAGGGCCGCTCAGGCGCAGCGGTAAAAACACACACTGGAACGAGAGCTGGGATCTCGAATACATCGTATCGAATCTCAGCTCTGCCTGCCAGCTAAGCTAAGCAGCCACGTGTACAACGATTGGCCTGTTGTTCAGATATGGGTGGGATTAAGCTGGATGGGGTCTCTTCTCTCTCATAACTAATGCAATTACAACCTCTGCTAGCTGATTGATGGCGCCTGCACAGAGATGAGAAAAGAGTGCTCTCAGGGTGTGTCTCTCCGTACACAGTGCTGAGCTGCACTGCACTCGTCAAAGTGTAGGTGATAAGATGCATACGGCTGCATACATGTCGGAGGGGGCATAAGTTAGCTTTGTTCTCCTCAATCAGAGCGGGGATCGGCATTGGTGGAGAGGAATCATGACGCAATCTGGCAGTTGGACGCGCTAAGAAAAAGGGAGAAAAAGGGGAGAAAATGCATGAAGAAAATAGATTTTAAAAAGGTGAAACAGGAGAAAAATTCAGCTGAACACAGATACATGTGGAGCTTTCAGAGTAAATTTGACGGTTATTCCACACAAATGCATTGTATGATTCGTCTCATGATCGCATGACTTTTTACCGCACCGCTTAAGCCGAGCATTGAGCAAAGTAGCAGTCGCACACACAATGAGTTTAAGGGAAACGTTGAGTTTAAGGGTACAAATTTCTTGACGAAGGGCGTTGAGTTTCAAAGATCTTGAGTTTAGGGGACGTTGAGTTACAAGGTACCACTGTACTATCATTAGCCTCCTGTATAAAACAAAAACTAAAAAAACTAAAAAAAAAAAACAACACACACATTATTATGATTGTAAACTATATAAAAATAGAAAGTCATTTAAATGACAGCATTTCTGTTCCAGGTTTGGTGCACAGCTTTAACCAAATAATGACTTTGCAAAGAAAAAAGTAATAAAAACGTTTTATTGAAACAGATCTCAGGTTTTCATTTTGCGCCTCTACTCACCTGTTGCGATGCAACATAAAATAGATGATAGATAATGCAATGGTTCAATAAAATCACTTTATATACAAGAGAAAGCTGCAATAATGTCAAATATTATTGTATATATAAATTATGTGTGGATGTACATGTGGATACGCTGGGATCTATAATATGTTTATACTAGAGTAAATGCATGATACTGCTTTCCACACAAACTGCAGTGTGAATCATTTTCAGCTAAAATAAAAATGTATTTTTCAATCTGGTATAAGTCATGGTGTGTTTAGCAGCACCTAAAACAGTGGAGACAAGCTGGGAATACATGCTGGACATCATTACCAGTCCATCATATAGCAACACTCTAATCCACCTTTAGCATGTTTATGAGAGGAGGTAATAAAGTGGAATCCACAGAGGAAACACATTTGTACAGGGTGAGAAAATTAAGAAACTCTTTAGCAACCAGCCAGAGGTGGGAATCAAGCCCAGTTTCCCAAGAGTCCTGCTGCTGTGCAGAATCCAGGCTTTATTAGTTTAAAATGCACAAGAAATCATTACGATGTTCAAAACAAATAATCCAAATTCATTGCTAAATAACGGACTGTTATTTATTTTAAGAATAATTTTGTATTTATATTATATTAAAGTGTATTATATTAATTAATTCAATATTATTTAGATAATTTTCTAAGGGAAATCATCAAAAAGATTTAAAGCTAGGACAGTCAGCATTCACAAATATACACCAATCAGCCATAACATTAAAACCTCCTTGTTTCTACACTCACTGTCCATTTTATCAGCTCACTTTGTAGTTCTACAATTACTGACTGTAGTCCATCTGTTTTTTTGCATGCTTTGTTAGCCCCCTTTTATGCTGTTCTTTAATGGTCAGGACCCCCACAGGACCACCACAGAGCAGGTGTTGGATCATTCTCAGCACTGCAGTGACAATAACATGGTGCTGGTATGAGTGGATCAGACACAGCTGCGCTGCTGGAGTTTTTAAATACCATGTCCACTCACTGTCCACTCTATTAGACACTCCTACCTAGTTGGTCCATCTTGTAGATGTAAAGTCAGAGATGATCGCTCATCTATGCTGTTTGAGTTGGTCATCTTCTAGACCTTCATCAGTGGTCACAGGACGCTGCCCACAGGGCACTGTTGACTGGATATATTTGGTTGGTGGACAATTCTCAGTCTCAGTTTAAAATCTCCAGCAGCGCTGCTGTGTCTTATCCACTCATACCAGCACAACACACACTAACACACCACCACCATGTCAGTGTCACTGCAGTGCTGAGAATGATCCAACACCCAAATAATACCTGCTCTGTAGTGGTCCTGGGAGAATCCTGACCATTGAAGAACAGGGTGAAAGGGGGGTAACAAAGCATGCAGAGAAACAGATGGACTACAGTCAGTAATTGCAGAACTACAAAGTGCTTCTATATGGTAAGTGGAGCTGATAAAATGGACAGTGAGTGTAGAAACAAGGAGGTGGTTTTAATGTTATGGCCGATCGGTGTATACTAAAACACATATTGTACCTCGTACACTGTGTGGACAAAAGTATCGTGACACCCATTATAATTACTGAGTTTGTGTGCTACCACAGCCATTGCTAACAGGTGTAATTAATTAATTATATAAAGAAAATTCTATTCTTCCAACCTTGCAGCAACAGTTTAGGAAAGGCTCTATTATGTTCCAGTAGAGCACTTACCTTAGCCCTACTTAACAACTTTGGAATGAACTGGAAATGCTATTTTGACTAAATGGGCACAAATTCTTATAGACATACTTCAAAGTGTTCAAAGGTCTTCTCAGATGAGTGGCTGTTATTATAGGTGAAAAGTTCACATAGAGGTCACTCTATTTTAATACCATCCTGGTCTGGTGTCCAAATACTTTTGGCTGTAAAGTGTACCAGCTAAGTGGTAGGTTGTTGGCAGGTTTTCTGAACTGTAAAGAGTAAATTGTACCTGTGGGTCACCTACTGTTTTAATGTGTGTTTTGGAAGGGGCAGAAAGCTGCCAAAAGCCCCAGGACCACATTAGCTGGTAGGTGGTACAAAATGTGCTTTAAGAATTTGCCAATTCTAATTAACAGGTAAAAAATTAGTGTATTTCACATGGCCTGTTTGAAAGTAACAATTTCAGAATGTACTACGGTTGCAAAGTGACTTACACTGTCAGATTTACAGATTACAAGTAATGCCTAGTTCACACTACACGATTTTTGACCTGATTTACGCTCGGCGACTGGTCAGCGCTAGATTTGCTGGCTCGGGAGCAACTCAGCGTTTGCTCGGCGATCGAAACTCGGCTCTCAATCGCTATGTGTGAGCTACCCAACAACTCGATCCGAGCGGCTCGCCGAGCAGTCGCCGAGCGCTCGGCGACCGAATCGAGATATCTAGCATGTCAGATATCTGATCTGAGTTGCACAACTGGCAGTGAGTGCTATGTCGAACAGCCAATGAGAACGCAAGATACGGGGTGAGGGGAAACGCAGGGGAGGGGTTGTAAACAAGTGGGACAGGGGCTTAATAGAGTTTATATCAGAATACATCAGCACACAAGACCTTATCGTTCTCTACAAAACATAACACCAATGTTACATTGCAAAAAAATATTTATTAACCTCCAACTTACTACAGAACAATCCATGCTGCTCATGTTGCCAAATCCACTCGGATTCATTTATTTTTCCTACTTGATTTTATGCTGCACATTAGCACACAAACTTTGATCACTCGCTACTTGTTGACGTGCATTTTTGGACGTGGTATCATGTCGTCACTTTTCGCGTGTGTTTTCGTGACAGAACGTAGTTTGGGAGACCAGTCTGCGATTCCAGTTGGTGATCGATCGTGTAGTGTGAAACCCCCTATCGCAAATCAGTCGTGTAGTGTGAAATACACACCGACTGAAAGACTCCCGAGTGCAAAAGATTCAGTCGTGTAGTGTGAACTGTACAGCGACCTGACAAATCAGAAAGTCGTGTAGTGTGAACTTGGCATAACAGATACAAGGATTGCTCTTCTCTACACACTACACAGCTTTGTGTCGAATTTATGCCCATAATTCTCTGTTCTCCAATCCAGATTCTTACTTCATCTCACTGTTGCACCAGAACTGGTACAAGCGCTGCTTTATCTAATTACCGACTCTCAACCAGAACTTGCAAATCTTCTGATTGTTTGTGAAGTCTGTTTAATTAGAGGCTACTTGTCTGTGTGTAGACTTGCTAATGCAACCATCACATTAATCAGCACTTCTATTACAAAATGTTCTTTTGTGAGTTGTTTGATATCACATATCAGCACCAGAAGGGTCTTTAAGAGGTTCCGTCTTAAGGAAAACAGCTAAAAACCACATCACTGTGTCAGTGGTGATATACACTAATCAGCCATAACATTCAAACCACCTCCTTGTTTCTACACTCACTGTCCATTTTATCAGCTCCACTTACCATATAGAAGCACTTTGTAGTTCTACAATTACTGACTGTAGTCTATCTGTTTCTCTCTATGCTTTGTTAGCCCCCTTTCGTGCTGTTCTTCAATGGTCAGGACCTCCACAGGACAACCACAGAATAGGTATTATTGTGTTAGTGTGTGTTGTGCTGGTATGAGTGGATAAGACACAGCAATGCTGATGGAGTTTTTAAACACCTCACTGTCACTGCTGGACTGAAAATAGTCCACCAACCAAAAATATCCAGCCAACTGCGCCCCGTGGGCAGCGTTCTCTGACCACTGATGAAGGTCTAGCAGATGGCCAACTCAAACAGCAGCAATAGGTGAGCGATCTACAAGGTTGACCAACTAGGTAGGAGTGTCTAATAGATTGGACAGTGAGTGGACACAGTATTTAATTACCCCAGCAGCGCTGCTGTGTCTGATCCAATCATACCAGCACAACACACACTAACACACCACCACCATGTCAGTGTCACTGCAGTGTTGAAAATGATCCACCATCTAAATAATACCTGCTCTGTAGTGGTCCTGTGAGGTTCATGACCACTGACGGACAGGGTGAAAGCAGGTTTAAAAAGTATGTAGAGAAATAGATGGACTACAGTCAGTAATTGTAGAACTACAAAGTGCTTCTATATGGTAAGTGGAGCTGATAAAATGGACAATGTGTGTAGAAACAACAAGATGGTTTTAATGTTATGGCTGATCGGTGTAACTAACACAAGCCAACATTGCTGGAGGAGCCGGATCTGATGTGTTCATTCTGGCTACAAGTGGTTCAGATACAGAAGGAAATTTAGCATGTTTCGAAAAAGTCAAACATCCATCAGTGTGGTGAGGAAAGGAAATGCTGGTTCAGACGCAGTCTGCTGCACCGCTTACATATGGCCTGAACACAAGGACAAGAAACGGTGGGGGGATAAAAGTAATAGCAGAAAAAGGGAGTCCGGTAAAAATTTATTTGGCAGAGCAACGTTAGCATTTGTCATTTGGAAGGAAACAACCTTCAGCAGTACATAAGGGAATGAGTTTGAGCTTTCTGTCTGCAGTCATGGCCCACAATGCCACAGTCAGTGCCAACCTCAATCTGACCGTACCTGACTCAAAAATAATGGCTGGCGACACTTTACTAAAGGGAGAGAGGTGTTCATACGGAAATATGACAACTACATAAGCTTTTTGACAACCAACATGCTCAAATGTTTACATAGCCATGTCACCTTCCACCACCTCAACCATGAATAATTATTATTTAATCCCACTGAGCTACAACCAAAAAAGCCAAGTAAATAAATCCTAGACTTGTGAACCTGAGCCTCAACCAATCCGGTATGTCTGAGTTTTGATCTGCATATTTGATTTGGACTCAACGGCTAGGTTAAATAAATGTTCACATCCAAAGAACACTCCATGACAGGTTAAACACCCCTGCTATGAGGTATAATTGAAGTACTTGTGTGCTGTGAGGTAACAGTGCTAACCGTGCCGCCCTAAAAAAGGTCCCAGGTTCAATTCCCAGGTGGAGCGGTCCATGTACCTTCTGTGTGAAGTTTGCATGTTCTCCCCATGTCTGTGTGAGTTTCCTCTGGGAGCTCAGTCATTATTACAATTGTACAGCCCTCCTCTTCTCGTCCGTGCTTCCTGCAAGTGCGTCTCTTCTGCCAATCAGGGTCCTTACACCGCGTATGAAGACCCACCCACCCACCGACCGATCCACCCACCCACCGACCGATCCACCCACCCACCGATCCACATATAGTCCGGTCCCCACCCCACAGTAGCCAATTTGTATCTGCTGCAGGCACTGCAAATTATGCCCGCCAGATGGCGCCCAGCCAACCAATGGCAACACCGAGCTTCGAACCCGGTTGATCAGAAACTCGGTGCTGGTGCGGCTTGAAAATAATTTTAATTAATAGCTTGATTCTGCAACACCCCTGGATGGGCAACAGGATACTCTAAGTACTACAGCGCCCACTGTGGGAGCCACTGTCACTAAGAGCAATGTATAAAAACTAATGATTATCTTCAATCACAATTAAATGTTTATTACTCTGTGAAGGGTACATTTGATTCATAATTTTAATTAATTTTTATTTTATTTTTTTGTCCAGAAATAGATAACAAATCAAAAAAAATTTATCTAGTACCGTGTTGGGCTCTCTTTTTGTGCAGATGAATGATAGATTAGAAACAGCAGTTTCAGACTATTTACTTCCTATTAGTTACTTTCAGTGTTTATCAGTGTGTGTTCAGTCCCAGATGGTAATAGAATCAGTCATTGACAGCATGTCTGTCCGTTCCCATCAGTAACTGCTTAAACAGATGACTGATGATGTGTCCAAACATGTGCTATTAGTCAGGTTGCCAAAACACAAGGATAATAGGAGGTTTTTATGAGTTGTCATTTTTTATTTTAATCGTAACTAAACAGGACAGCAGAGGTTTCACCGGCCGTTTCGGACAATTTGCGACCACAGCATGAATTGGACATGAATGATTTTTTAATAGGGGGGGAGGGGCAGAGTTTTAAACTCAAAAATTGAAATAAACATAAAACAAATGTGTAGTTACTATTTCAGTTGTTATTAACCACTAGAAACATTTTGTGTGTGACTGAAGTGTTTCTGTATATACTGTTAGCTTTTTTCCCCTCTTTCCCCCCCAATTTCCTCCCCTAATCTAGTCATATCCAATTACCCTGACTGAGTTACACTTCACCTCTACCGATACAACCCTCCACTGCTGACTGAAGAGCTTTGCAACTGACACACGCCCCCTCCGACACATGAGCAGTACCGACTGCATCTTTTCACCTGCACGAGGCGAGTTCATATGCGGAATAGCTTTGTGCATGGAGAGCTCCATCCTGATTAACGCATTATTTCTCAACTCTGTGCAGGCACCATCAATCAGCCATCAGAGGTCGTAATTGCACCAGTTATGAGGAACCCTGGTCCGGCTCATCCCACCCTGTGAACAACAGCCAATCATTATTTATGTAGCCTTCCAGCCCAGCCAGATGGCAGAGCTGAGATTCGATACGATGTATTCAAAACCCCAGCTCTGGTGACAGTGTTAGCTTTTTAAATGATGTGTTTCTTCATTGCTAACCATAAGTTCTAGACTTAATTACCAAACTGTCCACAGGAACACACGTTCTATAAAACACACTGACTTTTTGTTTACATGCACTCACGGTTCAAATATATGAAGCATTACACACAGACACAAAGCTTCCATTCAGATCTTCAGAGCTTCTGGTGCATCATCCATCCAGTGTGGTTGATAATCCTGTGTATTCTGAGCGGCTGAATGTGTTGGTAATCAATCAGAATGATCAGAGATACAGAAACTGTAATTATGTGCCAGTGTGAACATCAGTCAGCCTAATGATGAGAACTTACAGCACTGAACACTGAACCAGCACAACACTGAACCCAGGCTTACAGAAACCTGTTCACCTGCTGAAACACAACTACAGAGACAAACCTACACAGGTGCCTGCCTCTACAGACTCTGGTTTACTGGTGTCAACTGGTTTGTTGTGACCATGAAGTGAGTCTTATAGGTGAGGTTTATCGAAAAGTAAACCTTTAATTAGTGTGATTGCAGTAGGTGTTAATAACACCATTTACTTCCATTAATCAATCTAAGCCTCAGCTTTAGCTCATAGACGGATGACCTTACATTTTTCTCTAATGGTACAACCACTGATTATAGACCTGATGGCTCATCTTTTGTGACACAACGGAAAAATAATACAAGTGATTGACATTGCACAATTAAATGTTGCATTGGTCTTGTTTAGGGTTCTTACACTGATCAGGCATAACATTAAAACCACCTCCTGGTTTCTACACACACTGTCTATTTTATCAGCTCCACTATTTCTCTACATACATTTTTAACCTGCTTTCACCCTGTTCTTCAATGGTCAGGACCCTCACAGGACCCCCACAGAGCAGGTATTATTTAGGTGGTGGATCATTCTCAGCGCTGCAGTGACACTGACATGGTGGTGGTGTGTTAGTGTGTGTTGTGCTGGTATGAGTGGATCAGACACAGCAGCGCTGCTGGAGTTTTTAAATACCATGTCCACTCACTGTCCACTCTATTAGACACTCCTACCTAGTTGGTCCACCTTGTAGATGTAAAGTCAGAGACGATCGCTGATCTATTGCTGCTGTTTGAGTTGGTCATCTTCTAGACCTTCATCGGTGGTCACAGGACGCTGCCCATGGGGCGCTGTTGGCTGGATATTTTTGGTTGGTGGACTATTCTCAGTCCAGCAGTGACAGTGAGGTGTTTAAAAACTCCATCAACGCTGTGGAATACAGTCAGTAATTGTAGAACTACAAAGTGCTTCTATATGGTAAGTGGAGCTGATAAAATGGACGGTGAGTGTAGAAACAAGGTGGTGGTTATAATGTTATGCCTCATCGGTGTATATTTCAGCAAAAACTTCAGTCTGAATAAACAAAATGACTCTGGAATGAAACTGGTTGATCATATATAGCATTTATTTACACATTTCTTTTTATTTACAGACCTCTGAAAAGTAATTGTTCTGTACAATTTGAATTCAACATCACAGAAAACGTCTGACTCTGTAGCTCTGTGACTTTTTTTTTTTTAATAAAACAGTTGTTCTGAAGTGAGCAGGACTAAACCTTTACTGCTCAGCCAAAGCTGAACAAATAGTAAATAAACAAACAGAAAAAAACAAAAGAAAGACGCTTTATGAAAAACCTTTAATTATGTTAATCTAATGAATGAGGACAAGCAGGTCGAGTCAGTAAACATGATCAGCTTTCTGTTCTTCAGCCAAACATCCCACCTCTCAGTACAGGTTACTCGTAGACATGTGCCAATATTTAATTCCATTATACGTAATTAATACACAGTTCCTAATGATGGGTTTTGATATAAGAAAATTATAAAGAAGGCTTGTAAGACACTTACAAAAACAGTCTATTACTGAATGACTTTCATGTGCTTTCTATGGCTTATCCCACGACCATTTACCATCATTTATTAAAAAAATAAGTTTTTAGAATTATGCTCATTTATAGCTGAATAATGTAAAAATAAACTTTATTTTGGTTTCTAGTTACCTAGCAATAATATATGATCAGTCTGCACATTAATGTCACATTAACCCATTAACTGCCAAATTTAATTTCTGTTGGAACACGTAAATGTTCTGTTTTTCTGAGTGACTGACAGATGGCGTTACCAGACGGGTAAAAGTACATGATCTCCAAATAGGGATTATGGCAGTTAACGGGTTAATGTTTAACAGATGTTATAGAAGTACGTCCTGAGGAATTAATGGACACCAATAAGAAGCCAGAAGACCCAAACAGAAGACAGGATGTTCTGGAAAAACCCAATCCATATGGTCACCAAGTGTCAGAATTAACTTGACGGCACTTTACTAATAATTATAATAATAATAAATTGCATGGGTCATTGTGGCATGTATTGCATCCTCTAATAAAGTTTTTAGGCAGCAACTGTCTTCATAGGCTGCTTTATTATGACAGTTTTAAAAGAGCACTGTGCTAACTTTACTAACTTTACTAATGTTTTGTAAAGCTGCATTGAGTGTAATTTTGCTTTAAAAGGTTTGTTTATTACCTCCCATCTATGCACATGTTCACAAAACCGCTGCTGGATGTCTGGTAAAGCTAATCCAAGTTAGTTCAGCAGCAAGCTAACTAACCTCTCCTCCGTCTGTGATTCCTTCACCTCCAGAATAAAGACATTTTATACAACACAGTGCCTGTATTTTTATCATCATCATCATTATTTGTTAGCCTAGTTTACCTAGTTTATGTAGCTTTTTTATGTTTTATGTATATTATGTGGAAGTTCATATTAAACACACATAATACTGACAAGCCAAATAAACGTACAGTACAAACGTACCATAAAATTACAGATGTCAAAATATGGCCATGTTTAGAAAGTGTACATTTTAAAGTTTATATCCTCTTCAGGTCATGCTCACTGTTTCCTGATATTAGGGTGAACGCCTTACTGTTGGACCAATCAGGAGACAAATTTGGTGGAAGGTGTAACAATGGCATGTAAAAAGTCAATTTAGCAATACTACTGCCAGTGGTAAACATGAGTGTACACATGGCTGAAGATGCTACACTCACTGTCAGTGGAGGAGACAGAAGTACCAACCCTGCTGTCTAGACATCAAGGCTGGTCATGCTTTTTCTGACTCTGGAACGCGTGCTGCTACACAGGTCGAGGGTAACCCTAATAATATGTATTTATTAGGATTTAACATAATGTGTTACACACTTTGGTTACATTCATGACAGAAACAGTAGTTACTGGTTACACATGATTTATCAGTTCATGTTTAATGTCAAACACAGTCATGGACAATTTAATATCTCCAATTCACCTCACTTGCACATCTTTAGACTGTGTGTGGAAACCGAACCCACGCAGACCCGGACTGCTCCACCTGGGAATCGAACATAGGACCTGCTTGCTGTGAGGTGACAGTTCTTTAGCCACTCCAGCTAACTGGTGTTTCGCTTTCTATTCTTATTTTACCTAGTATGTTACAAATGTATCCATAAACATGATCTACAACAACAAATAACCTTCTGAATTATTTATCTAAACCATTAACCAGGTAACAAAAAATATAATGGCAAAATCTTACCAATAGAAATAAGGCCAGATCTGTTATTGCTGTACTTTATCTATTTTATGCACATTAGGTTCAGTTGAACCTGCACTAGCGGCTTGTGTTATTGTTTTGCTAGCTCACATTTTTTGCAGAAGTTGGTCATCTCTGCTTTTGCTTGCAGAGTAAAGGTTCCTGGAGGCTGTTACTGTGTGCACTCACCTGGTGCAGGTGAAAAGAAGGGGTTGGCAAATACACACCCGGTGTTTGTTAGGTACAGCCCTCCTCGGTTAGGGTCTGCAGCAGTAACAAGTGATATCTGAGTAAATGGATACAACTAAATTGGGAAAAATTATAAACATAATAATAATAATAAACAATGATGTAGCAACATAATAAATGATAATAAAACATCAGCCGAAACAAAAACATTTAAATAATTTAATATCAGCACATGCCCACTGAACCCAAAAGCAACGTTCCAGTTGTTTCTAAATTATTCTAAGAGAAAAATAAAAATCTGGGATAGTATGAGTTTTATTTGATGTTAGGCACAACCTAGGTTTTGTGTAAACAAGATAGAAAATAATAAATGAAAAAAATGCTGATTTCGGGAATACATTTAATACAAAACAGAAAATAGGCCGAGTGCACTTCGAAATTCACAGATATTTTCTTTGTAGACGTGACAGAAATCCAAAAGCCTGATGACACGACTGAAGTTCAAATACTGCCAACACTCAGCTTGTAAAAACGCTTTGTTCCCTAAACACTCTCACTGATGCATCCTAACAGCGACGGGCTCAAAGTGACAACTGTGTCTGTCCCTAAAATAATCAGATCAGACAGATTAAGGCAAATCTCATTTACTCTAATAACACATTAATAATAAAGACATGTGAGTGGCACTTTATTTTACCATTCAGTTACTCTGGACTTGATAGAAATTAGCCTGGTAAGCCTGGTAAATAGCTTCTGCTGCTTTCCATGTTGGGGACTGATGCTGGGTGTTTGTTTATTAGGATTTTAAAGTCATGTTTAACACTTTGGTTACATTCATGACAGAAACGGTAACTACACCAGGTTATATCAAACACAGCCATGGACAATTTAGTGTCTCCAATTCACCTCACTTGCACGTCTTTGAACTGTGTGAAGAAACTGGAGCACCCGGAGGAAACCCACGTGGACACGGAGAGAACATGCAAACTCCACACAGAAAGGACTCGGACCGCCCCACCTGGGGATTGAACCCAGGACCTTCTTGCTGTGAGGCGACAGGGCTACCTACTTAGCCACCGTGCCGCCTGACTGATGCTGGGTGAGAAGGCCTGCCTTGAAATTAGTCTTCCAATTCTTCCCAGTAGTGATCAGCTGGGTTGAAATCAGGTCTTTGTTCAGACAGTACAGTCATCCTGAAGCATAAAAGGGCCTTTCCTAAACTGCTCACCAAGTTACAAGCATATGAATTATTTTATATCATTGGTATTAAACACACTTTATTAGTGGGTCTGACTGAAACACCCGAACTCAATAACTAGGATGTCTCAATAATTTTGGCCACATAGTGTGTGTATTTATAAAACTTAATAAAATGCAATAAAAGTAGTGTCCTAATTATTTTATGTACAGTTCCTCGCATGTGTGCTCACTGTTGACCCCAGAATAGAATAGAATGCCTTTACTTGTCATATTTACATATGCACGTGTATCCCGGCTTGTTTGGAAGCTGGGGTCAGAGCACAGGGTCAGCCATTGTACTGCACCCCTGGGGCTGAGAGGGTTAAGGGCCTTGCTCAAGTGCCCAACAGTGGCTGCATAGCAGAGCTGGGATTCAAACTCTCAACCTTTTAATTGACTCTACCAACTAGGCAACCACTGTCCCTAAAAATGCTGATTTCGGGAATACATTTATTACAAAATAGAAAACAGGCTGAGTGCATTTCAAAATTCACAGATTTTATCTTTGTAGACGTGACAAAAAATTAAACTGAAGTTCGAATGATGCCAACATTCAGCTGGTAAAAAGATGTACAAATCTGATTTCACAAGTACTGCTTTGATTGCTAGGATGAATAGGAATACCATCCCTTCATATACAGGGAAACACTGGTCTGATCTTCAGATGTGGCATCATCAGAGCTTGAACTCACTGTTTCCTGATATCAGGGTGAATGCCTTACTGTTGGACCAATCAGGAGACAAACTTGGTGGAAGGTGGAAAGGTGGCATCCTGTGACAATGGCACACAAAGGTAAAAAGTCAATTTAGCAATACTACTGCCAGTGGGGCCAGTGGTAAATGTGAGTGTACACATGGCTGAAGATGCTACAGTCACTGTCAGTGGAGGAGACAGAAGTACTAACCCTGCTGTCTAGACATCAAGACCGGTTATGATTTTTGGACTCTGGAATGTGTGCTGCTACACAGGCCGAGGGTAACCCTAATAACATTGATTTTTACACACTGTCAACATTCATGACAGGACAGGTAGTTACTGGTTACACAAGATTCATCAGTTCATGTTTAATGTCAAACACAGTCATGGACAATTTAGTATCTCCAATTCACCTCACTTGCACGTCTTTGGACTGTGGGAGGAAACCTGAGCTCCCGAACCTTTTTCAGGGTGGCACAGTGTCTAGCACTGTCGCCTCACAGCAAACAAGGACTTCAAAAATACCTCAGACAGGGGTGTTTAACCTGTTGTGGAGTGTTCTTTAGATTTGAACATTTATTTAACCTAGTCGTTGAGGGTGCTTGTATCAGAGCACTCTTAGTGTTGGTCCCAACCCCGGATAAATAGAAGAGTCCAAATCAAACATGCAGACATACCGGATTGGTCGAGGCCTGGGTTAACTACATCTAGGATTTATTTACGTTTTTTGGTAATAGCTCAGTGGTTAAACCACTGGTAATCAGGAGGTTACTAGTTCAATCCCCACATCTGCCTGGTTGGACTGTGGGAGGAAACTCCACACAGAAAGGACCCGGACTGCTCCACCTGGAAATTATTGACATTAACATTTTTGGCATTTAGCGGATGCTTTTATCCAAAGCGACTAACAGAATTGTGATAGTATACTGTCTAGGGGGGTCTTGCTCAAGGGCCCAACAGTGGCAGCCTAGCAGTGGTGGGGCTTGAACCAGCAAACTTTGGATTACTAGTCCAGTAACCACTAGGCTACAACTGCCACAACTGGGAATCGATCATAGGACGTGCTTGCTGCGAGGTGACAGTGCTATCCCTAATAAAAGGACACTAGATGAACAGAAATGATACAAGCCTAAGCGTATTAACCCGTCAGAGCTTTACTAGTCCTGTTTTTAAAACCCAATCTGTTAAGTAAGTAAGTCACATACTAGCTACTTACCATCCAGTAAAATAAAGTGCCACACAGTAGTGTTCAGGGAACCAACATCATGGCTAACGAGCTAACGTAGATACAGACAATTCTCCAAGCTCTGCGCTCCTGAGGTAGACCTAGGTTTAAATAAAGCGTCCTCCCGTTCTACTTGCAGGGTCTTTTATTTTAACTAGCGCACTTGTTTCGGCTGTAAGGACGAACGTCTCAGTTCTGTCTTCCCGTCTGAGTAATGCGTGATTATTGCCTTTAATGCAGCGCACTCCTGACCTGCAGCTGCACAAAAGGGCCGTAATAAAGCCCGCTCAGCGCTAAAGCACACTTCCGGCTATTAGTCTTGGTGTAGCCGAGAAGCCGTGAGCCAGACGCACTTCCTCTCGAGTTTAAACCAAGCACACACACTCATACACAGACACACACTCACACAGTGCGTCAGCGTTTCTATCTGAACCGGTCGAGAGCGCACGGGCGAAAGCCTACACGAAACCTCTAATCAACAGAGGGTCAGGAATCTGAAAAGCACACAAAAAGACTGAATGTGTTAGTAATCTGGACAAAAGCGTTCTCGGAGTGGACGGCACACGCTCGCCGTCCGGAGTGTTGGGGTTAGTCAGAACAGAAAGAGAAGTGTAAAGACAGAAATGGAGAGCTGTACACCCAGTCCCATGAAGACGTTCCACTTTAAACTGATGAGAAGAGTCTCTGAGAGTCTCCACGCGGGCCGTGAGGGGGTGTCAGAGTGGCCCGTTAGGAATCAGAGGGTGGACTGTGGCTCTCCAGTCGGCGGTCAGTTCGAGAGGCCTCATCTCTTATAGTGATTGGGGGCGTCTGCAAAGGCGAACTTCAGCCTGTAAGCCTCGGCCAGCAGCACGCTTACCTCCTCGTTACCCCAGTGCATCGTGGGAAGATTTTGCAGCAGGATCATCAGGCCCTGTGAGGAGAAATGCATGAACATGTTAGACACTCTGCACAGACGTCCTCTCACATACACACACGCATTAACACACATTCTCGGGACTGCATTGCCAGAAGTAGGTGTCTCTCACTCTCTCTCACCCTCTCTCTCTCAATTCAATTCAATTCGCTTTATTGACATGACAAATTTACATATTTGTATTGTCAAAGCTTACATTAGTATATACAGGTCCTTCTCAAAAAATTAGCATATTGTGATAAAGTTCATTATTTTCCATAATGTAATGATAAAAATTAAACTTTCATATATTTTAGATTCATTGCACACCAACTGAAATATTTCGGGTCTTTTATTGTTTTGATACTGATGATTTTGGCATACAGCTCATGAAAACCCAAAATTCCTATCTCAAAAAATTAGCATATCATGAAAAGGTTCTCTAAACGAGCTATTAACCTAATCATCTGAATCAACGAATTAACTCTAAACACCTGCAAAAGATTCCTGAGGCTTTTAAAAACTCCCAGCCTGGTTCATTACTCAAAACCGCAATCATGGGTAAGACTGCCGACCTGACTGCTGTCCAGAAGGCCATCATTGACACCCTCAAGCAAGAGGGTAAGACACAGAAAGAAATTTCTGAACGAATAGGCTGTTCCCAGAGTGCTGTATCAAGGCACCTCAGTGGGAAGTCTGTGGGAAGGAAAAAGTGTGGCAGAAAACGCTGCACAACGAGAAGAGGTGACCGGACCCTGAGGAAGATTGTGGAGAAGGGCCGATTCCAGACCTTGGGGGACCTGCGGAAGCAGTGGACTGAGTCTGGAGTAGAAACATCCAGAGCCACCGTGCACAGGCGTGTGCAGGAAATGGGCTACAGGTGCCGCATTCCCCAGGTCAAGCCACTTTTGAACCAGAAACAGCGGCAGAAGCGCCTGACCTGGGCTACAGAGAAGCAGCACTGGACTGTTGCTCAGTGGTCCAAAGTACTGTTTTCGGAAATCAAGGTGCCAGAGTCTGGAGGAAGACTGGGGAGAAGGAAATGCCAAAATGCCTGAAGTCCAGTGTCAAGTACCCACAGTCAGTGATGGTCTGGGGTGCCATGTCAGCTGCTGGTGTTGGTCCACTGTGTTTTATCAAGGGCAGGGTCAATGCAGCTAGCTATCAGGAGATTTTGGAGCACTTCATGCTTCCATCTGCTGAAAAGCTTTATGGAGATGAAGATTTCATTTTTCAGCACGACCTGGCACCTGCTCACAGTGCCAAAACCACTGGTGAATGGTTTACTGACCATGGTATTACTGTGCTCAATTGGCCTGCCAACTCTCCTGACCTGAACCCCATAGAGAATCTGTGGGATATTGTGAAGAGAAAGTTGAGAGACACAAGACCCAACACTCTGGATGAGCTTAAGGCCGCTATCGAAGCATCCTGGGCCTCCATAACACCTCAGCAGTGCCACAGGCTGATTGCCTCCATGCCACGCCGCATTGAAGCAGTCATTTCTGCAAAAGGATTCCCGACCAAGTATTGAGTGCATAACTGAACATAATTATTTGAAGGTTGACTTTTTTTGTATTAAAAACACTTTTCTTTTATTGGTCGGATGAAATATGCTAATTTTTTGAGATAGGAATTTTGGGTTTTCATGAGCTGTATGCCAAAATCATCAGTATTAAAACAATAAAAGACCTGAAATATTTCAGTTGGTGTGCAATGAATCTAAAATATATGAAAGTTTAATTTTTATCATTACATTATGGAAAATAATGAACTTTATCACAATATGCTAATTTTTTTAGAAGGACCTGTATATATATATTTGAAAAAAGAACAAGTATATACATAGAAAAAAAATGGTAAGAAAATATTCATTATGTAATAAAACAATTGTTCACACAAAAAGAGAGAAAATATTACTGTGTGTGTGTGTGTGTGGTGGGTGTGCGATGTGTGTGGTGTGTGTGTGTGGTGGGTGTGTGGGGGGTGGGTGGGGATTTTACTTGGTGTTTCACTCACTGTCCCGGAGTGTGTGACACTCCTGTACATATCTGGCTGCAGTGGAGGCTGATGGTCCCTCTCCTAATATAATGGCCAGTTTCTCGCTGTCTGTCAGCGTTCTGAAGCCGCTCACCTCTCTTCCAAACTGATTAAAATACTTGTGTCTAATTGTTGTGTATTTTGGGCAGTTTAGAAGGAAGTGCACCTCTGTCTCTACCTCACCTGTCCTGCAGTGACCACACAGTCTCTCCTCTCTGGGGATCCAGGACTTTTTTAACCTGCCTCTCTCGATGGCCAGGCTGTGGTCACTCAGTCTGTATTTGGTGAGGATCTGTCTCTGCTTCGTACCTCGGACAGTAAGGAGATACGTGGCCAGGTTGTAGGGTCAGATAGCAGTTTAGTCTGTTTTGGGATTAAGTTTGGGTTGTGTGAATTTGGGTGATCCTGATTGGTGTTTGGGAAGCAGTGTTGGTCAGAGAGTTGGGGTTGTTAGGGGTCAGTGTGTTGGTCAGTCTCTGGACCAGCTGACACAGGGGACTCTTTTCAGGGTAGAGCTCTCACACACACACCCACACACACACCCACACACACACCCACACCCACACCCACACACACCCACACACACACACACACACACACACACACACACACCATCAAGACTGCATTGCCAGGAGTTCAGTTCAGTGGTGCTTTATTGGCATGAATGTAA
The DNA here is from genome assembly GCF_030014385.1 of Trichomycterus rosablanca. NCBI lineage: Eukaryota > Metazoa > Chordata > Actinopteri > Siluriformes > Trichomycteridae > Trichomycterus > Trichomycterus rosablanca. Next base: position 78,621,366 of record NC_085988.1, read on the forward strand.
TTAGATACATTATTGCCAAAGCAGTAAACAATAAACAGTAAACAGAAATTAGAAAAGAAGATACATATACAGTGTATCACAAAAGTGAGTACACCCCTCACATTTCTGCAGATATTTAAGTATATCTTTTCATGGGACAACACTGACAAAATGACACTTTGACACAATGAAAAGTAGTCTGTGTGCAGCTTATATAACAGTGTAAATTTATTCTTCCCTCAAAATAACTCAATATACAGCCATTAATGTCTAAACCACCGGCAACAAAAGTGAGTACACCCCTTAGTGAAAGTTCCTGAAGTGTCAATATTTTGTGTGGCCACCATTATTTCCCAGAACTGCCTTAACTCTCCTGGGCATGGAGTTTACCAGAGCTTCACAGGTTCCCACTGGAATGCTTTTCCAGTCCTCCATGACGACATCACGGAGCTGGCGGATATTCGAGACTTTGCGCTCCTCCACCTTCCGCTTGAGGATGCCCCAAAGATGTTCTATTGGGTTTAGGTCTGGAAACATGCTTGGCCAGTCCATCACCTTTACCCTCAACCTCTTCAATAAAGCAGTGGTCGTCTTAGAGGTGTGTTTGGGGTCATTATCATGCTGGAACACTGCCTTGCGACACTGTTTCCGGAGGGAGGGGATCATGCTCTGCTTCAGTATTTCACAGTACATATTGGAGTTCATGTGTCCCTCAATGAAATGTAACTCCCCAACACCTGCTGCACTCATGCAGCCCCAGACCATGGCATTCCCACCACCATGCTTGACTGTAGGCATGACACACTTATCTTTGTACTCCTCACCTGATTGCCGCCACACATACTTGAGACCATCTGAACCAAACAAATGAATCTTGGTCTCATCAGACCATAGGACATGGTTCCAGTAATCCATGTCCTTTGTTGACATGTCTTCAGCAAACTGTTTGCAGGCTTTCTTGTGTAGAGACTTCAGAAGAGGCTTCATTCTGGGGTGACAGCCATGCAGACCAATTTGATGTAGTGTGCGGCGTATGGTCTGAGCACTGACAGGCTGACCCCCCACCTTTTCAATCTCTGCAGCAATGCTGACAGCACTCCTGCACCTATCTTTCAAAGACAGCAGTTGGATGTGACGCTGAGCACGTGCACTCAGCTTCTTTGGACGACCAACGCGAGGTCTGTTCTGAGTGGACCCTGCTCTTTTAAAATGCTGGATGATCTTGGCCACTGTGCTGCAGCTCAGTTTCAGGGTGTTGGCAATCTTCTTGTAGCCTTGGCCATCTTCATGTAGCGCAACAATTCGTCTTTTAAGATCCTCAGAGAGTTCTTTGCCATGAGGTGCCATGTTGGAACTTTCAGTGACCAGTATGAGAGAGTGTGAGAGCTGTACTACTAAATTGAACACACCTGCTCCCTATGCACACCTGAGACCTAGTAACACTAACGAGTCACATGACATTTTGGAGGGAAAATGACAAGCAGTGCTCAATTTGGACATTTAGGGGTGTAGTCTCTTAAGGGTGTACTCACTTTTGTTGCCGGTGGTTTAGACATTAATGGCTGTATATTGAGTTATTTTGAGGGAAGAATAAATTTACACTGTTATATAAGCTGCACACAGACTACTTTTCATTGTGTCAAAGTGTCATTTTGTCAGTGTTGTCCCATGAAAAGATATACTTAAATATCTGCAGAAATGTGAGGGGTGTACTCACTTTTGTGATACACTGTATATAAAAAATTAATAACAATAAAAAATAACAAATAAAACAGATTAAAAATACAACTCTAGAATTTAAGTTATTTATAGGATTATTAATGATCAATAAAGAAGGTCAAAGAAAAATTAATAAAATAAACACCCTGTAATATCAGTAATAATCAATAATAATTTGTGCTCGGCCTCACTGGTTGTCCCTCAGATTGTGACACGCTGCTACAAATTGTGCAGCGTGTGTGATCAGTCCGCTCTTCTCTCCCAGTATGTAGGGCAGTTTGTGTGTGTTACTGCAGTGTAGGATCTTCCCATAGTACAGACTCCTGATAGAACTGTACTTTGGGCACTCTGTTAGGAAGTGCAGCTCTGTCTCCACCACTGCAAGCTCACAGTGAGAGCACAGCCTGGCCTCTCTGGGTGTCCAGCTCTGTCTGCGCCACCCGGTTTCGATGGCCAGGCTGTGCTCACTGAGTCTGTACCTCGTCAAAACCTTCCTCAGTTTTTTCTCTTTCATTTCTGTCAGGTAAGCAGCCAGAGAGTAATCTCGGTTCAGGGCTGAATAGCACTGGAGTCTGTGTTGTTGTTGTATTGTCTCAGTCCAGTATTTAATGTAATTTTGTTTGGTTAGAATTTGGTTGGGTGTAATGTTTTGGGCGAGTGTGTGGTGAGGCTGATTGGTGTGTGTGATGTTAGTGTGTTTTAGGTCACTGAGACTCAGGACCAGCTGGGTTAGGGGACTCCTTTCGACACACTCTCTCTCTCTCTCTCTCTCTCTCTCTCTCTCTCTCTCTCTCACACACACACACACACACACAGACACACACAGACACACACACAGACACACACACAGACACAGACACACACACACACACACAGACACAGGCGCGCACAGACACACACGCGCGCACATGCACACACACATTATCAGGACTGCACTGGCAAGAGCATGTCCCTCTCGCCCTTTCTCTCTCTCACACACATTCACTCACACACATTCACTCACTCACACACACACACACACACACACACACAGACACACACAGACACAATGCCGACTCTGCACTGAGAGATATTTTAGGAACTGATTAAGGTACAGTACATGGATAATTCTGCAGTACTCTAATTACACAAATTCAATCTCTACAATCAGTGAGACGAATTAAAACCAAACACACACACACACACATAATTCCTAATGATACATTTGCACACTATGCCAGCATTACACCGACAATGCCAGGGTGATAGGAAGCATAATCTCTCTCTCTCTCTTTGACACACACACACACACACACTTTTTAATCACTGAATCCACACACACGAGTACACACCTTATCACACTAAAGAACACTGCATAGCCAGGAGCAGGTCACTCTCACCCTCTCTCTGTCTCTCTCTCTCTCTCACACACACACACAAGTACACACCTTATCACACTAAAGAAGACTGCATAGCCAGGAGCAGGTCACTCTCACCCTCTCTCTCTCTCTCTCTCTCTCTCTCTCTCTCTCTCTCTCTCTCTCTCACACACACACACACACACACACACAGTTACACATGTTTTATCAAACTAAGATCTCTCGATCTCTCTCTCTCTCTCTCTCTCTCTCTCTCTCTCTCTATCTCTCTCTCACACACACACACACACACACACACATCTAAAGAAGATGGTGTTGCCAGGGGCAACCTCATGTCTGCTGGTAGAGGGAGGAGGCTGCGCTTCACCAAGCTGTTTATTTTTGATTGCGACTGGGTCACGGTGGGCCATCATAAAGCGCCGCCGCACGCCTGTAAATTATTTTAACTTTCAATCAGTGCGTCTTTGCCTTCTCAATCTCGGCGAGGCACTGGAGTGTGAGGTGCCTGTCAGTAAGCCGTTTCGGAGCGTCTGTCTCGGCAGCGGCGCGGTCAGGACCTCGCGAGCAGCAACTCATTTCTCTTAGCTAGAAAACGGAGAGTGTAATTCAGCGAAGGAGCGCCGGCCCGGCTCCAGGCTCACCGAAGCCCGAAGTCAATGAGAGCATTAGAGAAGCTTAGAGAGGAGGCACAGCCTCAATCTCCCAGCCTAATTCACCCAGCCTGGCTGGCACGACGGAGGGAATGAGTCTGCTTAACGGCTTAACAGACAGACTGAGACCCAGAGAAAACAGAAACTAGAAAAGAGAACAATGGATACAGATGTGTGTTGGGTCCTGGGAGCCACGGGTCCAGCTCCAGTTCAGTTTATGATGTTAAATACATGTCAACAGAGCAAGTACATTAAAGAAACATAAAGGCAAGGCTTTTCCCCAGCCAGGTGTAGTCGATCAGCCAGGACACAACTGGGGTACAATGATTTGGACAGTAGCTAATAAAGCTAACAAGTAATAAAAAAATATCTCACCCAAATATTTGGCCACATACTTGCCTTAAAAAAGCTAAAACGTAATATTAATAACCAACAAAACACGTCCATGTAGCCAATAGGGCACAATAAATAAATAAAGGATCCAGAAAAATGTTCCTCCTTATTGCAGTTTATCACCTTACATTTTGCCAAGTTCACACCACACGACTTTCAAGTCATCAGGTTGCTGTACAGTTCACACTACACGACTGGATCTCTTGCACTCGGGAGTGTTTTTAGTCGTTGTGGTTTTCACACTACACGACTGACCGGCGATAGGGGGTTTCACACTACACCATCTACCATCAGGAGGAATCTCAGGCGAGTCTGTCTGGTCGCCCAATCTACGTTTCGTCACGAAAACAAACGCAAGAAGTGACGAGGGGTTTAGCTATACTACGTCCAAAAATGCACGTCAACAATAAGCAAGCGATCAAAGTTGCTTGTGCGCTGATGTGCAGCGTAAAAGCAAAGAGGAAAAATAAATGAATCTGAGTGGATTTGGCAACTTGGACTTGGACACAAAGCAAACTTGATTAAGACAGGGTTTGATGAGTTTGTTTTAGAGAAACATCAGTGGACCTGAACAGAGGCCCCTGATTACCTTTGGGATGAATTAGATAAATTGATTGCAAGCCAGGCATTTATCTTTAATATCATTCCCTAACATTTACGGTTGCACTTTAGACTGAAAATGCACAAATTCCCCAAAGACGCTTTAAGGGGAAGAAGATTTTTATGTGATGATTAAGTGACAGCAGCTGTACATCAGTGCACCCCATCAGTGGGTTAAGAGCCTTGATCAAGGACCGAACACTGGCTGCATGTCAGAGCCAGGATTAGAACCCACAACCTTTGGTAACCCACCGCTCTACCCATTAAAAACGGCAAAATAGAACAAAACAAAGTTGCCATAAAGGCCTATAAGACCAACAATATTAATATTATCAAATGTAAAGAAATCATAGGAGGGAAAACTTTTATGGCACTGAAGTTACAACATGTAGTAGCCAAAATGTGGCCACTGAAAATAAATACATAAATAATTTTTTTGTTTGTTTGATTGTTTATTAGGATTTACGTCATGTTTTACACTTACATTCATGACAGGAACGGTAGTTACTCATTACACAAGATTCATCAATGCACAAGGTTATATAGAACACAGTCCTGGACAATTTTGTATCTCCAATTCACCTCACTTGCATGTTTTTGGACTGTGGGAGGAAACAGGAGCACCCGGAGGAAACCCACGCAGACACGGGGAGAACATGCAAACTCCACACAGAAAGGACCCGGACCGCCCCACCTGGGGATCGAACCCAGGACCTTCTTGCTGTGAGGCAACAATGCTACCCACTTAGCCTTTGTGCCGCCATAAATAAATAACAGCAGCAAAAATGCAAACAAAGTCCTATTGTGAATGATGACATTACCATAAACAGTAATTTATTACTGCAAGATTAATTATTTTAGCTGAACTATTGTAAGTGACGTACAGCATCCATTTAGCAAAAGTTTTTTCTTTAATTTAAACCTAGTCTGAGCTGGAGGACAAAAAAAAAACCTGTGCTGAGTGCTCCGGTGATTACACAGCTCAGGATTATTTCATTTCAAATACATTAAGAGCAGTAGGTCTACTGAGCAGCTTATAGCCTGTTCATTATGTACATGATTAGCAGACTTATTCAGGTTCAATTAAATGACTTTATTCATGGATCACCTGTGAACTCCTGAACTCCAGAACTGTCTGTGCCAGGTACTGTGTGTGTGTTTTTAGTTTATTTCATCTTCATTTTTATATGTTTTACCACTGCTTTGACCTGGTAGGGATTGAGGTGGGCTGGTTTTACCTGGAATCGCTGGGTGCAATGCAGAAACACACCCTGGTCAGGACGGCAATTTGTTGTGGGGCCTCGGCCACCCACCTCAGACATAGCCAATCATGTTTGTATGTACATGCAAGACCAGCTGATGGCATCGCTTGGGATTCAGATCCTGGATCTAGTAGTGGGCTAGCATAATTTACAGCTGCATTATTGTCTTATTTTTTTTATCACCACCCCCCCTTCCCCCCCCCCCCCCCCAATTTTCTCCCCTAATTTAGTCGTATCCAATTACCCTGATTGCGTTATGCTTCACCTCTACCGATACAACCCTCCACTGCTGACTGAGAAGCTTTGCAACTGACACACGCCCCCTCCGACACGTGTGCAGTACCGACTGCATCTTTTCACCTGCACGAGGTGAGCTCATATGTGGATCAGCCTTGTGCATGAAGAGAGCCACACCCTGATCAGCATTATTCCCCAACTCTTTGCAGGCGCCATCAATCAGCCAGCAGAGGTCGTAATTGCACCAGTTATGAGGAACCCTGGTCCAGCTTATCCCAACAGCCAATCGTTGTTCATGTAGCCACTTAACCCAGCTGGATGGCAGAGCTGAGATTCGATACGATATATTCTAAACCCCAGCTCTGGTGTGCTAGCGTGTTTTACCGCTGCGCCACCTGAGCGGCTTATTTATTTTTAAGAAAATGTTGCAGCATGTTTAATTTGTGATTCAAATTAAACAAATTATATTTATCAAAGTGTCATTAGGTACTATAGATACGCTTGGTCCCTGGTCAAGAAGGAAACTTGGGGTCACTTGGTAATAAAAACCACCATTAAATGTGGGACAATGGGTTTTAAAATGTATCGTACCACAGGGTTCCGCGCAGTGGAAAAGAGGCACAAGTTCCTTGCAGTATTAATGCTGCACTGACATTTAGATGCAGATGCTTTGTGGATGCAGACTGGGCACAAAATCAAAATCCAACCATAAAGCGTCTTGGTAAGAAGCTGTGCAATAATGAAACCCTTTATAGCTGCAGAACGCCTTGGCATCCAATATCTAGAACAGCAAAGGATGGATGGAACACCGTTCTTCTTAAATATATCGCCTTAATTTGTATTTTAATGATAGAGCACTACACTAACACCCTGGTAGTACAACATCAACAGTAAAGGACAAAACATATGATTTACATGATTAACCCAGACAATGACTGCATATTAAGTCATTCCGATTGACTAACTTATCGGTATGAAAAGACACTTCTCTCCACTGGCTCCCTGTTCATTTTAGAATTGATTTTAAAATTCTCTTGTTTACCTTTAAAGCACTGAATGGCTCTGCCCCGTCATATGTTTCAGATCTCCTGCGACCATATATTCCATCTAGGTCACTTAGATCAGCTGACCAGTTTCTGCTGATCGTACCAAAATCGACGCTCACTGTTTTTAAGTCTCGGTTAAAAACCTATCTTTATTCTTTGGCTTTTAACACAGTATGAGAGTGTGTGTTTGTCTGTATTAATGTGGTCTCATTGTATATTATTTATTGTTTTACTGTTCTTTGTTGCCTGTAATGGTTATTTTACTGTAGATTGTACAGTTGTTGTTTTAAATGTGCTTTATAAATAAATTGACATTGACACTTCTGTCCAGATGTTTGGTTTCTTCCTGGATGGTGTCACCCATAAACAGGGCAGGGAATCTACAAGTACATACAGACACGATTGACTATGTCTGAGGTGGGTGGCCGAGGCCCAATGATAGATTGGCGTCTTGTCTAGTGTGTGTTTCTGTGATCCCTACCAAGTCAAGGCAGTGGTAAAACATATGAAATGAAAATGAAATAAACTAAAAACAGACACACACAGTACCTGGCACAGATAGTTTTGGAGTTCATGAGTTCACAGGTGTTCCATAAATAAACTAATTTAATTAAATCCTGCCCTGTTTATGGGTGACACCATCCAGGAAGAAACCAAACATCTAGGGCAGTTGTTTGATTGTTTATTAGTATTTTTAATGTCATGTTTTACATTTTGGTTACATTCATGACAGGAACGGTAGTTACTCATTACACAAGATTCATCCGTTCACAAGGTTATATCAAACACAGTCAGGGACAATTTTGTGTCTCCAATTCATCTCACTTGCATGTCCTTGTACTGTGGGAGGAAACCGGAGCTCCTAGAGGAAACCCATGCAGTCACGGGGAGAACATGCAAACTCCACACAGCAAGGACCCAGACCGTCCCACCTGAGGATCGAACACAGGACCTTCTTGCTGTCAGGTGACAGTGCTACTCACTTATCCACCACACCGCCCTCTGGACTGGTAATCAGAAGATCGCTGGTTCAAACCCCACCACTGCCAGGTTGCCACTGTTGGGCCCTTGAGCAAGGCCCTTAACCCTTAATTGCTTAAAGGGTATACTGTAAGTCGTTTTGGATAAAAGCGTCTACTTAATGCAGAAAATTTAAATGTAAATCTGGACAGACGTGTCTTTTCATACTGATAAGTTACTCAATCAGAATAACTTAATATGCAGTGACCATGACCTTCAAGAGAACAAGTGGATTAAACCATAGCAGCAAATTAGAACCATCAGTGTTCATCGGTATAAAGTCAAACATTTAGGCATGGACTGTTCTCTTGGTGTATAACACTCTTCAGATTAGCAAAGATGAATGAAAACCTTTGATTTCATTTAAATATACACAGATCAGCCATAACATTAAAACCACCTCCTTGTTTCTACACTCACTGTCCATTTTATCAGCTCCACTTACCATATAGAAGCACTTAGTAGTTACTACAATTACTGACTGTAGTCCATTTGTTTCTCTGCATGCTTTGTTAGCCCTGTTTCATGCTGTTCTTCAATGGTCAGGACTCTCCCAGGACCACTACAGAGCAGGAATTATTTGGGTGGTGGATCATTCTCAGCACTGCAGTGACACTGACATGGTGGTGGTGTGTTAGTGTGTGTTGTGCTGGTATGAGTGGATCAGACACAGCAGCGCTGCTGGAGTTTTTAAACACCTCACTGTCACTGCTGGACTGAGAACAGTCCACCAACCAAAAAAAATATCCATCCAACAGCGCCCTGTGGGCAGCTGCTGTGACCACGGATGAAGGTATAGAAGATGACCAACTCAAAAAGCAGCAATAGATGAGCGATCGTCTCTGACTTTACATCTACAAGGTGGACCAACTAGGTAGGAGTGTCTAATAGAGTGGACAGTGAGTGGACACTGTATTTAAAAACTCCAGCAGCATTGCTGTGTCTGATCCACTGATACCGGCACAACACACACTAACACACCACCACCATGTCAGTGTCACTGCAGTGCTGAGAATGATCCACCACCTAAATAATACCTGCTCTGTAGTGGTCCTGACCATTGAAGAACAGGGTGAAAGCAGGATAAAACAGTATGTAGAGAAACAGATGGACTACAGTCAGTAATTGTAGAACTACAAAGTGCTTCTTTATGGTAAGTGGAGCTGATAAAATGGACAGTTGGTGTAGAAACAAGGAGGGAGTTTTAATGTTATGGCTGATCAGTGTATATGGAGATAAAGAATAACCTGGTCTATAAACCACTCACAAATGTCTAAGCAATCGGTACAAGCATGCACTTAGTTCAGTGGTCCCCCTGAAGGAAATGTTTTGTTGTTTTCTGTAGTAGGTACTGATGCATTTTAGTTTGCTCATTAATAACCAAAGTTTATGCAATGTCTCTCTCAGATGAACACTGATTAATGATGCTCCATCAAGGATATTAATTAGTACAAACATCTAACATCCATATTAAATCATCAACATGTAACTACTCAATTTTACTGATATCCATGACACATAATGCCTGTACGCTCATCAGCGCACATATAATGAGACCGTCTACCTCATCAAGATGGTCATCTTATCACACTTTATCTAATAAGAAGATTAAGACTTTAATTATGGTTGACAGGCCAAGCCAAATGATTTTCTGATAACTTCCTTAACTTGTGAGCATGACTAATAGACCAGGAATAGTTCATTCGACGTGCACTTCAGAAACACAGCCATAAATCTAGATGCATAACAAGCTTACGGTAGCTAATGTGGTACACTAATACGCCGATTCATTTACATCATTTAGATCGAATTTTCACTGCCTTCATGCCTGTGCGATTGGATCCATACATGTTTACAGAAAATACAACCATAAGTTCCATATGTAGCCAAATGTTTGTGGACACCTGATCATGAGTCCAAGCTTTAACAAAAACTTTACAAAGCCATAGTCATGCCAGATGTAAACTTTTTGTGTTAAAAGCAAAAAACAAAACATAATATGGTCAGAATTTTTTTTCCTGGACAGACAGATGAGTTAACATCTGCTGCCCATAAGCAGGATCGTTTAGAAATCACAGGGCCACAAAATGGTCAACATACACCGATCAGGCAGATGACCACCTTCCTAATATAGTGTTGGTCGTCTTTTTGCTGCCAAAACAGCCCTGACCCGTTGAGGCACAGAGTCTGACACCTTTCTATCAGAACCAGCATTAACTTCTTTAGCCATCTGAGCTACAGTAGCTCGTCTGTTGGATAGGACCACATGGGCCAGCCTTTGCTCCCCATGTGCATTAATGAGCCTTGGCCGCCCATGACCCTGTCGCCGGTTTACCACTGTTCCTTCCTTGGACTACTTTTGATAGATACTGACCACTGCAGACCGGGAACACCCCACAAGAGCTGCAGTTTTGAGATGCTCTGACCCAGTCATCTAGCCATCACAATTTGGCCCTTGTCAAACTCGCTCAAATCCTGACGCTTGTCCATTTTTCCTGCTTCTAACATCAACTTTGAGGATAAAATGTTCACTTGCTGCCTAAAATATCCCACCTACTAACAGGTGCCATAATGAAATAATGATATATATATATATATATACTGCATATACATGTATATATATAGCACTTTAAGAAATTCAAGAAGCAACAGAATGAAGCATTTTAAATGCAGCAATATTTGTCACAAGAGCAAAAAATCTTACATTAATACTGTCTAGCCCTACTCACTTACCGTGATGATACAGGTAATAAAATGCCTTTATTTGTCATATATACATATACAAACATACAGTACAATTAACTTCTTTCTTTGAGTATCCCAGCTTGTTTGGAAGCTGGGGTCAGAGCGAAGGGTCAGCCATCATACGTAAGTACGTAAAGTCCCAACAGTGGCTGTCTGACAGAGCTGGGATTCAAACTCTCAACCTTTCAGTTGATAGCCCAAAGCTCTACCCACTTGGCTACCACTGTCCCTGTGATGCATGGAATGCCAGTCTATAAGTATATGATCTATAAGCACATTTAAGAGAGCAGATCTTGGGCACTGCTCTACCGCTCCCAAAATGCTCTTGAGTAAAAGCTCTTTGTGTGGTTTGTGTAAATGAACAGACAGCAGATGATGGCATTCCCATGATATCTCTCATGCTGTTCCTACATATGTTATGCACCAGTGTGATTACAATAAGCTGGGTCAGTACTTAATCAAGTCATGCTGTTAAAGGGAACACCAACTATAATTACCATCTACAGGAAAACTAAATCTAGAGTGGTGATTATGAGAATTATGGGTGTACTAACACTTTCCATGATTCAATGCTTTTACTTGCTCATTTTAAACAAGCCTAATAATAAAGTCATGAAAAAAGCATATTCTTCATTTTTAATTTGCCATTTTTCATGTTCAAAGGTACCTTGTAACTCAACGTCCCTCAACTCAAAATCTTTGAAACTCAGCACCCTTGGTTGAGAAATTTGTACCCTTAAACTCAAAAAAATGTATTTTATTTCATTTCAAATTAACAATGAACAGTCGCTTTGTTCAGCACTTGGCTTGAGAGGTGTGGTAACGTCATCAAAACTGCATTTGTGTGGAATAATGATCAGATTCACTCTGAAAGCTCCACATGTATCTGTGTTTATCTAGATTTTCCTCACTGTTTCACTTTTAAACTTGTGTTACAGTTCGAGGTTCTGAGAAATTGTAAGAATCAGCTTTTTTATTTCAGTGTTTTTATATTATATTTGTGTTATTTTCAGTGTATAAGTGTCAAAAACAATCCCACTATTTTACATTAGCCTAAAATATATGCAAGTCCATTAACAGGTTTCCTATACATCCTTATGGGAAAAAATACCTTGAAACTCAGTGCCTTTTAAACTCAACGCCAGTCCCAGAACCAATTGATGTTGAGTTTTACATACGTGTATGTACATAAGTGTATCATAATGCTGGACCGGTCAGTGGTTGGTTTCGCTCTTCTTAGCTGCAAGCTTGAGCGCTGAATTCTTTGAGCCTGCAATTCAGCTGACATTTGTCTTCAAGACCTTACCTGTGATTACCAGGTTACTATCCCTGGTAAACACTCATCACCCATCAGATGTTAAACACTCATGCTTGCCAACAAAGCCAAACATGGACCACCAACAACCTATTTATATTGTTTTATTTATTTAATAGGATTTTAACGTCATGTTTTACACACTTTGGTTACATTCATGACAGGAACGGGTAGATACTGGTTACACAAGATTCATCAGGTGAAGTCTTTAATGTTAAACACAGTCATGGACAATTTGTATCTACAGTTCACCTCTCTTGCACGTCTTTGGGCAGTGGGAGGAAACCGGAGCTCCGGGAGAAAACCCACTCCAACTCCACACAGAAAGGACCCGGACTGCTCCATCTGGGAATCGAATCCAGGACTTTCTTACCAATAACAACATACCTAACGTAACTGGATAAACCAAGCAACATACGTAACACTTTCACTTACTTTTCAGTTACTATTTAAAGGCAGTAAATTGGTCATCTAAACAGCCAATAGGAGTTAATTGCTTGTGCATAAGAGTGCCTGGCTGATTGATGCATATCTCCCTTAAATTCTAAACTATGGGTCTAGGTTTGACGGTATAGCTTAAAGAGTCACCACACCAATAAGATCATGATCACAGCTTCTTAAGAACTGACTTTTTTTGTGAACGTAAATATTTTAAGTGACCCTGGGTATAAAAAGTGCACTATATTAATAAAATACATTATTAACCTCTACTTGGTTGAGGCTGCCTTTAATCTGACCTTATGTTGCCAAAATAAAATGTTTTGATTGCTCTATTTTGCTTATCTTGGCTTAAATTCTGGGGTTTATTCACTACGTTTATGTAGCTGGGGGTTGGTCTTTTGTCTGCTTTGTTAGCAAATATCAGTGGTTTACATTTGCCCATGGAGGGAATGCAGTGATGGAATTACATGATGGTGATGCTTTTTCTATTGCCTGTTCTTTTAAGGGGTCACCACAGCGGATCATTCGTCTCTATCTTGCCCTGTCCTGATCATCTTCTTTCACCCCAACTAGCTACATGTCCTCACTCACTGCACCCATAAACCTCCTCTCCTCCTCTGCAAATGCCAAAACAATCTGAATCTTTCCTCCCTTTTTCTTAACTCATTCCTATGCTATCCGCTCCATTCACTCCATCCACTTCACCCTGTCTGCTCTCTGTTCTTCACCTCTCTACCACTCTCTCCATTACTTTGTACAGTCGACCCCAAGAATTTAAACTCGTCTACTTTCATCACCTCAACTTCTTGCAACTTAACCTTTCCGCCGCCCTCCCTCTCATTCACACATGTACTCAGTTTTACTCCTGCTTCTCTCCAATGCATCACTCCATCTCTCAAGGCAAGGTTCTCCTCAACCTGCCCCCTACTCATGCTGCAAATCACAATGTCACTCACGAACATAATATTCCATAGAGACTCCCGCCTTTTCTTGTCCGTCATCCTGTCTACGACCACTATAAACAAGAAAGGACTCAGAGCTGATCTTTGATGCAGTCCAACTTCAACTGCACATCTTACCGCTGTCACCCCCCCCCCCCCCCCCATGCATATCTTGCACCACCCTCAATACTTTTCCTCATACAACAGATACCCCAGGAACTCTCTCTACACCATAACCAGAGAAACTAGATCTACAAATGCATAATGCAACTCCTTCTGGCATTCCCTATACTTCTCAAGAATCATCCTCAAAGCAAACATCACATCTGTGGTGCACTTTGCTGGCATAAAACCAGATTGTTGCTCACAAATCCTCACCTCTTTTCTCTTCCAAGCTTTCTAGGTTTTTTTGTACAGCAATAATCAACAGAATCCGTTTCAAGGTTTTGATAACACAAAAGGGAAAACCTGTCAGCAGAGAATTGCAGCACTCCAATTTAAAAATAACAGTAGATTCCATTCATATCATTATTTATTTATTTATTTGGATTTTAACGTCATGTTTTACTCACTTTGCTTACATACATGACAGGACAGGTAGTTACTGGTTACACAAGATTCATCAGTTCACAAGTTTAATATCAAACACAGTCCTGGACAATTTTGTATCTCCAATTCACCTCACTTGCACGTCTTTGGACTGTGGGAGGAAACCAGAGCACCCGGAGAAAACCCACACAGACACGGGGAGAACATGCAAACTCCACACAGAAAGGACCCGGACAGCGCCCAGGTGGCGCAGCAAGATATTCCGCTTGCACACCAACGCCGAGATTCTGATCTCCTCGGTTGAAAACTCAGTGTTGCCACCGGTCGTCTGGGTGCCATCTGGCAGGCACAATTAGCAGTGCCTGCAGCAGATACTACTTGGCCACCGTATCTGCAGGGTGGGGACCAGACTATGTGTGGGTGGGTGGGGTCTTCATACACTGTGTAAGGACCCTGATTGTCGGAAGAGACGCCTGTGCAGAGTGCAGGGGCGAGAAGAGGAGGCCTGTACACGTGTCGGAAGAGGCGTGTACAGCAACGTGCTCTTCTCGGATGTAATCAGGTATCTCTCAGCAGCGGAAGACAAATTGAGTTCGCTAAATCGGGAGGAAAATAGGGAGAAAATGCATTAAAAAAAAAAGAAAGGACCCAGACCGCTCCAACTAGGAATCTGAGGCTTCACCTGGATGTGAGATGACAGTGCTACTCACTGAGCCATAGATAAATCATTAAATCCAAAAGTTAATAAAATATCTGGGTTGTTTAAATGTGAATATTACAGCTTATGTGCTGGTACTGGTATTAAGAATTCAGGTCCCTGCAATCTTTCTTTGCAGTCTTTGGAACTACAACATTTACGGCCTGAACCATGTTATAGCCACTCGGTACAGGCCTCGTAAAGCACACAAACTTTTGGTGTAAAAAAAAAAGTAATAAAAAAACAAGTGTTACCACACTAATTCGATCATGATCAGAGCTTCTGAACAACCGACTTTTTGCGTAAACTTAAATATTTTAAGTGACCCTGGATATAAAAAGTGCACTATATAAATAAAATACATTATTAACCTCTACTTGGTTGTGGCTGCCTTCAGTCTGACCTTGTGTTGCCAATGCAAAATGTTTTTATTGCTCTAGTCTGCTTATCTTGGGTCTTGATTAAATTCTGACTTCCAAGTGAATGGGAATGCCAGTGTAATTGGTCCTGACCACAGTGGATTTCGAGCTGAACTGATAACGACAGGAAAGAAGCTCAATTATGTAGCCGTTTCATGTGCCTTTTGAACAAAGTGTCGCTCTCGGACTGATAAACTGCCAGCTCCGATGACAACTCACTAATGACAAGTTTTTGCAGGCTATGCTTTGGCCGAAGGGAATGAGCTCGGCGTCCGCTGAGAATTCTAATAACGGATGACTTCTGGTACCTTCTCACTGGCCACCTCTGAATTTGCAGGAATCGATGAGCAGCTCAGGAAGAGAAGCGCATGTGCTCCATCAAACGGCGGACCGCAGCCCTTCAGATCCCTGTCACTTGTTCCTCATGTTTTAAACATCCATGTGACTAACAAGCTGAGAAAACTGATTGATCGCGGGCCACTTTATAAACAGCTTTGTTTAAAAAGGCTTTGGCGAGTTCATTACGGCGCAGCTTTAGCTCAGGCTTTGGGGTATGTGGACGTCATAGAGGGTTGTAATTACTTCCAGACGACACTCTCCTTTACTTGGGCTACAACAGCAACACTCCATCAACAAACTGTATTAAAGGCCATTTAGCAGGGGAGGGCTGATACTCGCTCTGGAACAAGTGAGGCTAATGGATAATCAATCATTAGGAGTACCTTAAACGAGTCTCCCCTAGCAGGCTGAGGTTTGGACAAAATTGGAAGTTTCCTGATGAATGGTATGGGCTTTCTATTAATCAGAAAGGGGTACAAGTCCTCCAATCTCTCATCTCCACTAATAGAGTCAACACTGTAACTCAGTAACTGCAGCACAGGGATGACTAGAAAAATATGATTACGGTCATCGTTCTTTAAAATAAGTGTGCCAATAGTGCTCTTCATTTCTTCTCCTCATTGATTTTAACTGCTTATATTAACACCTTAAAAACAGTTTCATTATGTATGAATTAAAAAACGTAAAATAAAAATCTAACCATGGTTGAATGGCCTCTCTGAAACAAACACACGGCTGACAATTACATTCCATTCAGAGTTGTTAAACGGTCAGTTAATCAAGCCTCTTGACATTTAGACGGTCTGCAATATCCATTAAATGCTAAACTGTCCACAACGGAGTCAAAACATTAATGCAAATAGCAACTACAATTTTTGTTTTTTATTATTATCCCAAACAAATGACATTTGCATCCAGGGGGGGTTTAAATGTATCCAGAAATAATACATGTTCCTACTTTGGCCAGAATATGGAACTATAATAGCCTTTTTTTTGCATCTGCCATGCCAATATACACCGATCAGGCATAACATTACGACCACCTTCCTAATATTGTGTTGGTCCCCCTTTTGCTGCCTCATATGCAACAAACTGTGATGCACTGTGTATTCTGACACCTTTCTATCAGAACCAGCATTAACTTCTCCAGCAATCTGAGCTACAGTAGCTCGTCTGTTGGATCGGACCACACGGGCCAGCCTTCGCTCCCCATGTGCATCAATGAGCCTTGGCCGCCCATGACCCTGTCGCCGGTTTACCACTGTTCCTTCCTTGGACCACTTTTGATAGATACTGACCACTGCAGACCGGGAACACCCCACAAGAGTTGCAGTTTTGGAGACGCTCTGACCCAGTCGCCTAGCCATCGCAATCTGGCCCTCGTCAAACTCGCTCAAATCCTCACGCTTGATCATTTTTCCAGCTTCTAACATCAACTTTGAGGATAAAATGTTCACTTGCTGCCTAATATATCCCACCCACTAACAGGTGCCGTGATGAAGAGATAATCAGTGTTATTCACTTCACCTGTCAGTGGTCATAATGTTATGCCTCAGTGGTGAATATATCATCTTTATACTCTAATTAATGAGTTTCCATTTTTAAAAAGACTAATAACAGTGTACTCTTGGCATTATTGTTTTAGGACGGCATGGTGGCTTGGTGGGTAGCACTGCCGTCTCACAGCAAGAAGGCTCGGGGTTCGATTTCCAGGTGGAGCAGTCCGGGTCCTTTCCATGTGCATGTTCTCCCTGCGTCTGTGTGGTTTTCCTTCAGGTGCACCAGTTTCCTCCCACAGTACATTCAGGTTAATTGGAGCTACTAAAGACCCCCTGGGTATGAGTGTGTGTGTGTGTGTGTGTGTGTGTGTGTGTTTGCCCTGTAATGGACTGGTGACCTGTCTTGTGTGTTATTTGTTATTATTTGTAAATTATTTGTTATTTGTTTATTTACTTATTAGGGCTTTAAAGTCTTGTTTTACACACTTTGGTTACATTCATGACAGGACAGGTAACCGGAGCTTCCGGAAGAAAACCCACGCAGACATGGGGAGTTTGTTTGTTTATTTGTATTTTAAAGTCATGTTTTACACCCTTCGATTACATCCACGACAGAAACGGTAGTTACTCGTTACACAAGGTTCATCACGGACAATTTTGTATCTCCAATTCACCTCACCTGCACGTCTTTGGCCTGTGGGAGGGAACCGGAGCACCCGGAGGAAACCTATGCAGACATGGGGAACACATGTAAACTCCACACTCCATCTGGAAATCGAACACAAGACCTTCCTGCTGTAAGGCAACAGTGCTACCCACCGAGCCACTGTTCCACCCCAGATTAAAAATAAACTACAATGTCAAATTTTAGCACAACATGAGTGCTAGAACCTATGAATCCTCTTAGATTCGGCAAGCCGTAGCCTAGTGGGGTTAAGGTACAGGACTAGTAATCCAAAGGTTGCTGGTTAAAGCCCCAACACTGCTAGGTTGCTGCTGTTGGGCCCTTGAGCAAAGCCCTTAACCCTCAATTACTTAGACTGTATACTCTAACTGTAATGTAAGTCGCTTTGGATAAAGGTGTCTGCTAAATGCTGAAAATGTAAATGTAAATGAGAGTTTGCTGTTTTCACCATTTCATCTCACATCAGTTTGCTAAAACTGACTTGGTGTAGGGCAGAGTGTTTTTTTTCTTTCACCTGGTAATTTTCTATAAAACAAGTACACACTCCTTAAGGTTCACTAAGAGCGCTGAGCGGTAAGTCAATCAGCCAATATGCCTCAGCCTCTTAGCACTTGCATGATAAATTAAGAGTGTGTGAGCTCCCAGTTATTCACATAGACGGAGAATCCATTTAGTTTCGGCTGTTTAGCCACCTGAGGTGGAACAACGTGAAGCATTAAGAGCTGATAGTTGCTGGTTTTTAATTTAGCAGCATAATGACTGCAACAACAATGAAGTGACTGTTTTGTTCCCTCACTGTTCTTGTTCTTGTTCCTGCTCAACATTCGGTTGAATTTATTTATTCCGTCCCGCGGAAAAACAGCACGAACGAGGGAAATAAAACGCGAGAGGTGTTCTTTAACAAAGGCCATGAAATAAATAACGGCTAATAAAATGTACCGGATGAACAGAAGGATTTTTAGAAGTGAATGCAAAGCAGTAGAAAAAGGGCAGCTGGGCGAGTGGAGTGTAAGTGCTTGTGATCAAATTTAGCCTCAAGTGCTAGAAGAACTTAAAGAGCACTTAGCCGTACACATCCCCTGATAATTAAAGCCGCGGGCTATTAGTACGTGCTGTTAATAAAGCAGGATGAAATGTATATCGTGGAAGGGCTTTAGGAAAATACGTTCCTATCGCAGTGTAATACATGAGTGTGTTTTAATTAACAACAGCACTCAGGTATGATGTTTATAATAAGAGAATGTTATTTCCCCGCCTTGAGATTATCCACCTCAACACCAGCCATAATCTGAGGGTTTAATGGGAGCACAGGGATATGAAGGTTCTACAAACTTGGGACACAACTTGCACAGTCACATTATCAGTTCAGCTCCCCAAAACGAGAGGATTAGCATGGCAAGGATGACATGCAAAATCTTGGGACGTTGGTAGCCCAGTGGGTAGAGCTTTGGACTATCAGTTAAAAGGTTTCCATGCAGACACTGTTGGGTCCTTGAGCAAGGCCCTTAACCCCCTCAGCTCCAGGTTTGCCGTACAACGTCTGACCCTGCACTCCGACCCCATCTTCCAAACAAGCCGGGATATGCGAAGAAAGAATTTCATTGTACTGTACACCTGTATATTTATGGACAAATAAAGGCTTTCTATTCTACTCTATTAGTTCATGGTAACAGTGACCACACTGCACACTAATAGTCTGATCATTATAATAATAAGCCGTTCAAAAGGCAAAAAGAAACACCAACACAAATCAATAGGTCTCAGTGTGGATAATCCATATTCATCCACTTATCCAAGAGCAGCATGCAGTTGGGTTATGTTATTTAAATGTACTGTTTTAATATACAGTGCATCACAAAAGTGAGTACACCCCTCACATTTCTGCAAATATTTTATTATATCTTTTCATGGGACAACACTATAGAACTAAAACTTGGATATAACTTAGAGTAGTCAGTGTACAACTTGTATAGCAGTGTAGATTTACTGTCTTCTGAAAATAACTCAACACACAGCCATTAATGTCTAAATAGCTGGCAACATAAGTGAGTACACCCCACAGTGAACATGTCCAAATTGTGCCCAAAGTGTCAATATTTTGTGTGACCACCATTATTATCCAGCACTGCCTTAACCCTCCTGGGCATGGAATTCACCAGAGCTGCACAGGTTGCTACTGGAATCCTCTTCCACTCCTCCATGATGACATCACGGAGCTGGTGGATGTTAGACACCTGTGTGTTGAGTTATTTTCAGAAGACAGTAAATCTACACTGCTATACAAGTTGTACACTGACTACTCTAAGTTATATCCAAGTTTCATGTCTATAGTGTTGTCCCATGAAAAGATATAATGAAATATTTGCAGAAATGTGAGGGGTGTACTCACTTTTGTGATACACTGTACATGTATATAAATAAAGCAATGAACCATATACAGTACTTCTTATATTTAATTTGGACCCTGCATGGATTTGGACCTTGCATGTCTGCAGAGAGTGAACAGATAAGTGTGTGGTGCCCTAAACTGGACTGGTGCCATTTTCAGGGCGTATCCCTGTCTGTTTCTGGCTTTGGAATGATTAAAAATGTGATCTTGTTTATGTACCATTCATTGATTTATTCATGGTCTCTTTTACCAGCGCTTTATCTGGTTCTGGGTTGCGGTGGGTACAATTCACCGTATTCAGTGATAATTGTAAGTCGCGTCCGCTTAATGCTACAAATGTAAATGTAACATGCAAACTTAACACAGAAAGGACCCGGACCGCTCCACCTGGGAATCAAACCCAGGTCCTTCTAGCTGTGAGGCGACAGTGCTACCCACCGAGCCACTGTGCCAATGTATTAATTGATGACACTTGCGAGTATTCCTAAGCTTGAACAATACACCTAGCAAAGCTTTTAAGTCCTTGGAATGCTCATGTCCATTAGGTCATGCTTTATTAGGATTTTAATGTAATGTTTTACACACCTTGGTTACATTTATGACAGGAACGGTAGTTACTGGTTACACAAGACTCATCAGTTCAAGTCTTTAATGTCAAACACAGTCAAGGACAATGTTGTATCTCCAATTTACCTCACTTGAACGTCTGTGGACTGTGGGAGGAAATCGGAGCTCCCAGAAGAAACCCACACAGACACGGGGAGAACATGCAAACTCAACATAGAAAGGAACCGGACTGCTTCACCTGAGAATCAAACCCAGGACCTTCTTGCTGTGAAGGAACAGTGCTACCCACCGAGCCACCGTGCTGCCCTCATGCTGGTGCAAAACATGAACTATTACTTTTATTATTTCTGTGCTAGTGCTGCAATTCCTGCCCCTTACAATCAAGCCTAAACAGGTACCTTTGCTACAGGAACTATATCATTTAGTACTGTGTGTCTAAAGTACAATTCTGTCCTGATGATGCCCAGCTAGCTTGGTGCTGGAACAAAACCTAGGATCCTTGACCATCTTTCTGTTACCAAAAAAGATTTAGTGATGTGTGTGAGTCCTCCAGCAACAGTTCATAGCATAACAAAAGCACAAACACATCAACACCTGCGATGGGACTCTACCCACTCCCATACTGCAGCAAACTCCATTAAAATCAACCGGTTTAAACTGTAAAGTGAGGGATTGATTTCTCTTTCAACTATCTGTTCACACATAAAGACATTATCCTCACCTCACACTCCAGGACGTTCCTCTCAGGATCTGTCACTGCAGTAAAGCTCTACAGCACAATGGTGCTCGACAGTCCTTGATCTAAGACGATGAGCCGGATCGCCGTGTGCATGCGTGTGTGGGCTCATACTGGAACAGATGAGTATGTGACCTTTGGCCCTGTACTGGAGAAGCTTCAGAAGTAAGAGGTGATGGTAATTGATTTGGATGCAAGAGGGAGCCGTGCACCTCCAGCAGTGGGTAAGTTAAGGGCAGATAGCGTATGGCATGTCAGGTGACTTGTGTGCTGTGTGGAGAGTCAGCTAGCGAAGATAATGGCTAAAGAAAGCCAGACAGTACTGCTCAGCCAGATGCTTGCTGTGGCCACAACTGCCTGAGTTACATCTAACCTAAAAATGAAAAGCATCAGTGACTATTTTTTGTATTTTATTTAGATTTAGAACATTTTTCATTTACATTCTTGGCATTTTATCCAAAGCGACTTAAAGTATTGTGACAGTATACACTGATCAGCCATAACATTAAAACCACCTCCTTGTTTCTACACTCACTGTCCATTTTATCAGCTCCATTTACCATATAGCAGCACTCTGTAGTTCTACAATTACTGACTGTAGTCCATCTGTTTCTCTGCATGCTTTGTTAGCCCCCTTTCATGCTGTTCTTCAATGGTCAGGACTCTCACAGGACCACTACAGAGCAGGTATTATTTAGGTGTTGGATCATTCTCAGCACTGCAGTGACACTGACATTGTGGTGGTGTGTTAGTGTGTGTTGTGCTGGTATGAGTGGATCAGACACAGCAGCGCTGCTGGAGTTTTTAAACACCTCACTATTACTGCTAGACTGAAAAAAGTCCACCGACCAAAAATATCCAGCCAACAGCGCCCCAAGATGACCAACTTAAACAGCAGCAATAGATGAGCGATCGTCTCTGACTTTACATCTACAAGGTGGACCAACTAGGTATGAGTGTCTAATAGAGTGGACAGTGAGTGGACATGGTAACTCCAGCAGCGCTGCTGTGTCTGATCCACTCATACCAGCACGACACACACTAACACATCACCACCATGTCACCATGTAATCACTAGTTACTTTTTCAGTCATAGTTTGAATATTTTGTCATCAACATTTCCATTGAAAAATTTAAAATACTTAGTTGATTACCATTATTCAGTTGGAATTTTGTTGAATATGTGCTAAATTAACATGTGAAATGTAAACTTTGTGTCCCCATTGCATGAAAATTGTTGACTGTAAACTGTTGTTTCTTCTGTTTTCATGTCATCCTGCCCCTCATTTTTAATAATAGTTGACCTCTCTCACCATAAGTCTGACAGTGTGAAATGAAATCTTGTGTGATTCACCTGTCTGGGGACAGCTTGTGGTTCCACAACGTTTCAGTAGACGGTTGCTGAATTAGCTGCACTAACAGTAATGTTGAACATGTTTGCTATGGCTTAATCTGTTTTTCTTTTCATTCCTTCATCGTTTCTCAATGCAGTGGTGTGGATTAAACCGTATAAGGACTGAACATGTGTGGGGGCACTCTGGTGGCACATGCTAGCCAATCAGCGCTGAGATTTCGAGCTTGTGAGTATCGTGTGGTCGGGCGCCAACACGTAGACATGATTGGCGAGTGGGAGGGCCAAAACTATTCCTCATCACTGATGTAATAATGGCCTTTGCTGGCTGGTTGATAGTGCCTGCACAGAGACATGGATAATGGAGATTACACTCCTGAGTAGAAGGCTTGTCTAAATTCTTTAGCCTTAAAATGCTGCTACTGAGGGGCCTTATTTCGAAGTGATAATCTGATTGAATAATGAGGGAGCATTCGATGCTTCCTTAGCGATGAAGGCAATCTCAGCATTCAGTGCGGCACAACTTTTCTCACAACAAATGACAAATACAAACAGTGTTTTTCAAATGTAAATAAATTCTGATTGATTTTTAATTTGTATAAAGGAGCACAAGTGTCATTTATTGCAAATTTGAGCTTGTCAGTGACAATTTTCGGTACACAGAGGGAGACGTTAGACGTCAGAGAGAGGATTACTGATTATCAGAGCTGCTTTTTAACTAGCTGCGCCAGACTGACCTACAGGACAGCAGGGAAAAATCTACCTTCACATATAACCACAGCGCAGTGACCCAGAGCAGCCAAACAGGAGGGACGGCGCATCAGAAAAGCTGGCATGCTAGCAGGTTGTGCCGCCTCAGCCCATTGGTTTGAATGGCCTGAGGCTAACTGTGTTTAGCTTAATAAGCTAAAACTCCAGTGACATTATCGCCACAATCTCTATCTATTTAGACAGAGCCACATGTGATACTGATTCCTGTGTTAACACGTCTCATTAAAAGAAGCGGTTGGTAACCGCACACATATCAGAGGGTTTTTGTTTTAGTCAGGGTCAGGGTCTGCAGCACTGAGGAGAGATATAACCGGGTAGTTAAATACGACTACCGTGGAAATAAAGAGAAAAATCGGAGAATAGGATAAAAATGACTGAATTCATGTCCTTCAGATTGAAAAAAAAAAAAAAGCATCAGAAACATTCATGCTTGTCGGAAAATTATTAACAACAATCCGAGTAAAAAAAAAAAACTCGCTCTGTTACGCTAGCTCCTCCAAAGCCTTCCTCGTTATGTGAATAACAAACCCCTAATGAGAGCTCATTTGCTGCATATTGCCCTCGATAAATGCCAGTAGGCTTTGGCATTTGGCTGTGCGTGGCGTGTGGCAGCACTTTGCTGTGGAAAGTACCAGGCAGCTTACAGATGAGCCTGGAACCAAGACATTTCTGCACTGACAATGAACCACCGGTGGGTGCTGGGAATAACCAGGGCTGGACGGCTCTCAAAAGGAACCACATAAGAAAGCATCAGTTCAGCTTCCCGAATCACATCAGTATTAAATTTCACCAGGTTTTTTATCTCTTAATCTGGTCTTTTCTCCTCCCGATGAAAAGCGCAGGCAGAAATCAGAGCGAGGATTACTGATTCAGAATCAGGGCTGCTTTTTTAATTAGGCCAGACTGACCTACAGAACAGCAGGGAAAAAATCTACCTTCACATATAACCACAGTGCAGTGACCCAAAGCAGCCAAACAGGAGGGACGGCGCATCAGAAAAGGTCAAAGACGGAATGAGCAGCGAGTGCTTGTGGCACAACGAGCCAGACATTGTTTGGGTGCAGAGATAGGTGTGTACCTGGTAAATTTAGCACACCGTGACATGCCCGCTTATGGAGTGAAATTTATTAGCAGCCCGTCCAGCATGAGTAGCTTCTTAAACACCTCACATGATTTTAGCTTTGTTCAGCCCTCGGCTTGAGCGGTGGTGGTAATAAGTCATCAAAGTTCGCATATAAGATGAATCTGCATTTGTGTAGAATAACCATCACTGTTTCACTTTTAAACTTGTGTTATAGCTCAAGGTTCTGAGAAATTGTAAGAACCAGCTTTTTATTTCAGTGTTTTTATAATATATTTGTGTTATTTTCAGTGTATAAGTGTCAAAAACAACCCCATTATTTTACATAAGCCTGAAATATATGCAAGTCCACCTGACCATGAAACGCATTAACATGTACCTATACATCCTTATGGGGAAAAATACCTTAAAACTCAACACCTTTTAAACTCAAAGCCACTCCCAGAACCAACTGACGACGAGTTTCAAGGTACTACTGTATTAACAATCATGCACAATGTTTGGAAAATGTGTAAACAAACATCCAGGTCTAAGAAAAATTTGCACAATAGCCAAGGCTGGTTTTCAAAACAATGGACACAAAAATTTCTGTCAATAAACAGAACTGACCCAGAAAGAAATAAAAAAATCAAGGAATGATTCTATCCAAAACAAGACGAGACAAAGTCTTCACCTGACCATGAGCTTGTTGGATAAGCCCACTGGATCAAACTTGTCGAATATTGGGTCTGTCCAAAAACATACTGATCCCTCTACATAGGCGCATTTTATGTCATCTTACACGCTTCTCATAAGAAGACATGTCTAAATTCTTAAATGCCTTTAAATGCTGCCTACTGAGGTGCCTTAATCGTAAGTGATAATCTGACTGAATAATGAGGGTGCATCCGATGCTTCTTTAGCTGTGAAGGCAATCCCAGCAGTCAGTGTGGCACAACTTTTCTAACAAAAAATGACAAATATGGTGGACAAATGCGGAGCAACAAACAAACAGTTTTTTAAATGTAAATAAATTCTCATTGATTTTTAATTTGTATAAAGGTGCACAAGTGTCATTTATTTGCAAATCTGGGCTCGTCAGGGACAATTTAACTGTTCTGTGTACATGGAGGGAGACGTTAGAATGGCCTGAGACTGTGTTAGCTTAGTAAGTGAAAACTCTGGTGACGTAATCGCCGTCTAAGTAGCAAGGCAAGGTGTGAAGTAAACAGAAGTTGGCTTTTTAAAATAACTAACTAATAAATATCCAGTGCAGCAAAACACACAGATTTAACCCACAAGGAATTTACAATCAGACAATACAGATAGATAGATAGATAGATAGATAGATAGATAGATAGATGATAGATAGATAGATAGATAGATAGATGATAGATAGATAGATAGATAGATAGATAGATAGATAGATAGATAGATAGATAGATAGATGATAGATAGATAGATAGATGATAGATAGATAGATAGATAGATAGATGATAGATAGATAGATAGATAGATAGATGATAGATAGATAGATAGATGATAGATAGATAGATAGATGATAGATAGATAGATAGATGATAGATAGATAGATAGATAGATAGATAGATAGATAGATGATAGATAGATAGATAGATGATAGATAGATAGATAGATAGATAGATAGATAGATAGATAGATAGATAGATAGATAGATAGATGATAGATAGATAGATAGATAGATAGATAGATGATAGATAGATAGATAGATAGATAGATAGATAGATAGATAGATAGATAGATAGATAGATAGATGATAGATAGATAGATAGATAGATAGATAGATAGATAGATGATTAGATAGATAGATAGATAGATAGATAGATAGATAGATAGATAGATAGATAGATAGATAGATAGATAGATGATTAGATAGATAGATAGATAGATAGATAGATAGATGATAGATAGATAGATAGATGATAGATAGATAGATAGATGATAGATAGATAGATAGATGATAGATAGATAGATAGATAGATAGATAGATAGATAGATAGATGATAGATAGATAGATGATAGATAGATAGATAGATGATATATAGATAGATAGATAGATAGATAGATAGATAGATAGATAGATAGATAGATAGATAGATAGATGATAGATAGATAGATAGATGATAGATAGATAGATAGATGATAGATAGATAGATAGATGATAGATAGATAGATAGATAGATAGATAGATGATAGATAGATAGATGATAGATAGATAGATAGATAGATAGATAGATAGATAGATAGATAGATAGATAGATAGATGATAGATAGATAGATAGATAGATAGATGATAGATAGATAGATAGATGATAGATAGATAGATAGATAGATAGATGATAGATAGATAGATAGATAGATGATAGATAGATAGATGATTGATAGATAGACAGACAGATAGACAGACAGACAGATAGATAGACAGACAGACAGATACACAGACAGATAGATAGATAGATAGATAGATAGATAGATAGATGATAGATAGATAGATAGACAGACAGACAGATAGACAGACAGATAGATAGACAGACAGACAGATACACAGACAGATAGATAGACAGACAGATAGATAGACAGACAGAAATATAGATAGATAGATAGAAAGACAGATTGCTAGACAGATTGAATGCTAGATAGACAGACAGATAGATAGCTAGATAGATGATAGATAGACAGACAGACAGATAGATACACAGACAGACAGATAGATAGATACAAAAACAGATAGATAGATTGCTAGATAGACAGACAGACAGACAGACAGATAGATAGAAAGACAGATTGCTAGACAGATTGAATGATAGATAGACAGACAGATAGATAGCTAGATAGATGATAGATAGACAGACAGATAGACAGATTGCTAGACAGATTGATTGAATGATAGATAGATGATAGATAGACAGACAGACAGACAGATAGATAGACAGATTGCTAGACAGAGTAATTGAATGATAGACACAGATAGATAGCTAGATAGATGATAGATAGATAGACAGATTGATTGAATGATAGATAGATGATAGATAGACAGATAGACAGACAGACATAAAGACAGATAGATTGAATGATAGATAGCTAGATAGATGAAAGATAGATGATTGATAGATAGATAGATAGATGATAGATAGACAGACAGACAGATTGCTAGACAGATTGATTGAAAGATAGATGATAGATAGACAGACAGACAGACAGACAGATAGACAGATTGCTAGACAGAGTAATTGAATGATAGATAGACACAGATAGATAGATAGATAGATAGATAGATAGATAGATAGATAGATAGATAGATAGATAGATAGATAGATAGATAGATAGATAGACAGATTGAATGATAGATAGATAGATAGATAGATAGATAGATAGATAGATAGATAGATAGATAGATAGATAGATAGATAGATAGATAGATAGATAGATAGATAGATAGACAGATTGAATGATAGATAGATGATAGATAGACAGATAAACAGACAGACATAAAGACAGATAGATAGATTGAATGATAGATAGATAGATAGATAGATAGATAGATGACAGATAGATAGACAGACAGACAGACAGATAGATAGTTTAAGACATTAAGGCCTCAGTAGCTAGTTACATAGATTAAATGTAATAGTACACACTGTAAGAATTCACAGTATTCACAGTACCTGCATAATAACAACAACAACAACAACAACTTAAGAACTAAAGTAACATTATTAATATTTTTAGGTCTGTGCTACTATTACAACAACACATAAAATGAATCCACACTCACAGTGCAAAATATATACAATAAATATGTATTTTAAGTTGATATTACATATTTTATTAAATTAATTTGAATTCCCCACTACAAAGTAGATTCCCGACCGGCCCAGTATTTGCTTATTTATTTACTATTTTAAGTAATTTCACTATTTGCTCATTTAGTTCTGAAGATTTTTGTAGTTTCTGATTAATAAATCTTAAAGCCTAATCCACAAACAAAGCCATTTGGCTAACATCATTCTTGGACACGATCAATTCATCTGGCTATTTATGATAAAATAATTAGTGTGGGAGAAATTATTTACTGTCGCGCTCTGTAATGAAATATCGGCCTATTTTTACAGCCAAAGCAGACAAATGGTTGCAACTGATGCTTTTTCTGCCACAAAACTTATTTTAATTGATTAGTGCAGAGTAAATATCTAAGGCAATTATTCATTTGGAGGATTTTTATAATAAATTGTATGGGTGGAATGTCTATGTGACTGCAGGAATCCAGACATGAAGCAGACGACGGATAATAAATGAGATTCAGCCATTAAATTACAGATAGGAAGAAAGTCTGTAATAAAATCTATAATCTACTGATGATGAGAATATGGTCTCCCCCAAGAGCAGCCTGGCAATCACGTCTCTGATAGGCTGATATCGAGCAAATGAGTCGCACTTGATCCAGTCCTCACTTTACAGACAGCAGATGTATGAATCTCATCAGTTATTTCCTGTCAGTTTCTCAGACTAATAGTTTTCAC
Source organism: Trichomycterus rosablanca (assembly GCF_030014385.1). Taxonomy (NCBI): domain Eukaryota; kingdom Metazoa; phylum Chordata; class Actinopteri; order Siluriformes; family Trichomycteridae; genus Trichomycterus; species Trichomycterus rosablanca. Next base: position 78,650,693 of record NC_085988.1, read on the forward strand.
AATAAATTAAGTCACTTTATAAACACTCCCTACGATTAAGTCTGATCATGTGTTAACATTTCAACTAATAACTAAATTAAAATAGAAAGCATTCATCTACCCACCTTAATCTGAATTAACCAAAGTATTATGCACTCAGGTGGCAAAGCAATAGAGTATGATGTCCCACTACCACTGGGATCCAGAAATGGGGTTCGAATCTCAGCAGGGCCACTTGGGCCAGTCATAACATTATGACCACCTTTTGAATATTGTGTTGGTCCCCCCTTTTGCTGCCTCATATGCAACAAACTGTGATGCAGTGTGTATTCTGACAACTTTCTATCAGAACCAGCATTAACTTCTCCAGCAATTTGACCTACAGTAGCTCGTCTGTTAGATCGAACCACACGGGCCAGCCTTCGCTCCCCACATACATCAATGAGCCGTGGCCGCCCATCACCCTGTCGCCAGTTTACCATTGTTCCTTCCTTGGACCACTTTTGATAGATACTGACCACTGCAGACCGGGAACACCCCACAAGAGCTGCAGTTTTGGAGATGCGCTGACCCAGTCGTCTAGCCATCATAATTTGGCCCTTGTCAAACTTCCTGCATCTAACGCATCATCTTTGAGGATAAAATGTTCACCTGCTGCCTAATATATCCCACCTACTAACAGGTGCCGTGATGAAAAGATAATCAGTGTTATTCACTTCACCATATGTCATAATGTTATGCCTCGTCGGTGTAATCTGAATGTCAGTATTATGCTGTTTGTGCATGAAAGCCTTATAGTCATGTTGTTGCTTGAGGTGTGGCTGGGAGTCTAAAGTACAGAGATAAACAACATGTCTGTCGTTAAGCTGTTGCAAAATATTGTAAGCAGATAAGGAACAACAGTCATCACAGAACGGAGGTTATAAAGTCCTACATCTAAACTTTAGAGGACGTGTTGAAACTGTAATGTGACTAGAACAATATAAAAAGAGGCCCACAGTTCTGTTCTTTGTTCTTCAGCTTATATACTTCTGTAAGAACCCACAAATGGCTAAAACATCTAAGCCACTTAGAGGTGCACTCTTAGTCCTGGTACTAAGCCAGGATAAAAAAAAAAAAAAGGAGGGATGCGCCTCGAAAAGCATTTGATGTAAAAACTGTGCCAAGTCTGGTATGCCGACCAGATCTGGTGTGGCGACTTTAAATATAAGAACAGCCGAAAGAGAGGAAAAACAGCTTTGCAATGTTGATTTACTGTATCAAATGTCCTGCACAGCCCTAAAAATTTAGTTCCTTTATAAACACACTCTACAATTAAGTCTGATCATGTGTTAACATTTCAACTAATAGCTAAATTAAAACAGAAAACATTCATCCATCCACCTCGATCTGAATTAACCAAAGTATTACGCACTCAGGTGGCAAAGAAATAAAATATGCTAGCCCAATACCGCTGGAATCTGGGGATGGGGTTCGAATCTCAGCAGTGCTATCAACCAGTCAGTCATCTGCATGGACATGATTGGTTAAAGTCCAAGCAGTGGATGGTGTTACAGAAAGATTAGAAATGCTTAGTGTAATTTGAATATTAGTATTAAGCTGTGTGCATTTAAGACTGTTGTAAAAGGTTGTAAGAAGATAAGAAACAACAGTTATCACAGAACAGAGGTTCCAAAGTCCTACACCCAAACCCACGGTTCTATTTTAATAACTGATTTAATAAAACACTACTTGTTAGTAGACTAAAGTTTTGGCCTTTACAGTACCAGAATAAGAACACACTGAAAATAGACTGAAGTAAAAGCGTACGGGTGTGAGAGATGTTTGCGGTGGTCTCCATGGCCCAGAAGGGCAGAGACAGATGTGTGTGCTCCTGGTGGGTGGCTTTATGAATGCCAAGCAGAGCCGAGCTCAGTGCTGCAGTGGTGCTGCAGAGAATCATACAGAATCAGTGGGGTACTGTAAACACAATCAATCAACGAGTCTGCCCTGCAACACACCACTACCGCCACACCATCCCACACCACCCCACAGCATGCACCCCTGACTCACTCCATATTCAACATCCACCCCCTCATCATCACACATTCATCTCCGCAAACCCGTCCTCCAACGATCCGGCTGAGCGTGCACATACGCCGGAGTGATATGCAGGGCGCAGGAGACGGGAGTGGAAACATGGGAACTGATCATGCAAGAGGAAGAACAAGCAAAAAATAAAGATGGAGAAACAGAGACGCAGTTAAATGAAATAAAAAGGAAAGAGTAAGCAGGTGACAAACACTGGTAAAAGAAAGTAAATGGTCATTAATGTGCAGTGATTTTTAAGAAGGAACAAAATGAAATTTAAGAATAAGATCAGCCTAGAGGGCGCTCTAATAAAGAGCAGCTTATCTTGCTTATCTTGCCTGTGCGCTTCTTTAAGTGGGGTACACCGCACACTTTTGCCACGCTGGGCTCGCAATTTTGACCCAGTTTGTTGCTGACCTTTTCAAAGCGCCTCCAATGAGACTGTTTGATATGACGTGGTTAAAGCGACTCAGGCAGAATGAACAACGCTTAACGTGACGTATTAAAACAACGACTTTATTAGGAATGACATTAGTGGAGAGAACTTATGAGCAGTAATAATTAGGATAAGTTTAGTGTCTCATTAAACCACATTAAGCATTTTTTTTAACGATAAGAGTTTGAGACTCTATTGGAAAAGTTGATTCTTACAATTTCTCAGCACTTCGAGCTATAACACAAGTTTAAAAGTAAAACAGGAGGAAAATCCACCTAAACACAGATGCATGTGGAGCTTTCAAAGTGAATTTGACGGTTATTCCACACAAAAGCAGATTCATGTTATGGATCACGTTTTACCGCACAGCTCAAGCCAAGCGCTGACCAAAGCAGCAATTTGTGCCAAGGCTCACGGTTTTGCCGCTTCTCATGTGAATGCACCCTTATATGAAAGTCGACCCCAGCAAAGAACCAAATTCAGGTAACATTGGCAACAACTTTTTGCCTCTTGACGCTCAAATCGCTCATTGCCAATGGGAATTCCTGAACTTGATCTGACCCTTTGGTTGCCATGGTTTCAGTGACGCCAAGCAATGGTCATGGCAGTAGTGGCAGTTTATATATACCTCCTTGTTTCTACACTCACTGTCCATTTTATCAGCTCCGCTTACCATATAGAAGCGCTTTGTAGTTCTACAATTACTGACTGTAGTCCATCTGTTTCTCTTTATACCTTTTTAGCCTGCTTTTAGCCTGTTCTTCAATGGTCAGGACCCCCACAGGACCACCACAGATCAGGTATTATTTGGGTGGTGGATCATTCTCAGCACTGTAGTGACACTGACATGGTGGTGGTGTGTTAGTGTGTGTTGTGCTGGTATGAGTGGATCAGATACAGCAGCGCTGCTGGAGTTTTTAAATATCATGTCCACTCACTGTCCACTCTATTAGACACTCCTACTTAGTTGGTCCACCTTGTAGATGTAAAGTCAGAGGCGATCGCTCATCTATTGCTGCTGCTGAGTTGGTCATCTTCTAGACCTTCATCAGTGGTCACAGGACGCTGTTGGCTGGATGTTTCTGGTTGGTGGACTATTCTCAGTCTAGCAGTGACAGTGATGTGTTTAAAAACTCAGTGCTGCTGTGTCTGATCCACTCAACACACACTAACACACCACCACCATGTCAGTGTCACTGCAGTGCTGAGAATGATCCACCACCCAAATAATACCTGCTCTGTGGTGGTCCTGGGAGAGTCCTGACCATTGAAGAACAGGGTGAAAGGGGGCTAACAAAGCATGCAAAGAAACAGATGGACTACAGTCAGTAATTGTAGAACTATAAAGTGCTTCTATATGGTAAGTGGAGCTGATAAAATTGACAGTGTGTGTAGAAACAAGGAGGTGGTTTTAATGTTATGGTTGATCGGTGTATATATCATCACAGCGTAAATTGAAAATGACTGCTATCCAGTCGCTTTGCCGTATCACTGCTGGTGTAAACGCAGAGTTTGTGGTCACAGTAGCCTAAATATTTGCTGCTCGAGCAGAACGTCAATTTAGAAAATCATCTGCCCGTTAAGATGTGTATAAACAGGAGACAACTTGGCAGAATGTTCCAAATAATCCCAGAACTGTGCAGGAATAAGTGAGGCTGCGTTCACAAGCCTGTCAAAAACACACTGCTGCCACTAATATACACAATACCTTAAAAACCATTCACACAGACACACAGCAGAGCATGAAATAATGTTCTCATCAGTTACAAAAGTACACAGAGTCTGAATCTGTAACAGACAATGAACGTCTAACTGATACAGGTAATTCATTACACATCAACCAATCAGCTTCTGGAGATTTTACACTAGAAGCATGTGTAGGGCAAGCCGTAGCCTAGTGGTTAAGGCACTGGACTAGTAATTCAAAGGTTGCTGGTTCAAGCCCCACCACTGCTAGGTTGCTGCTGTTGGGCCCTTGAGCAAGGCCCAACAGCAGCTCAGTTGCTCAGACTGTATACTGTAACTGTATTGTAAGTCGCTTTGGATAAAAGTGTCTGTTAAATGCTGAAAATGTAAATGCAGTACACACTGCGAGCTCCAGGCCATGTGATTCTATCAGCCCTTTAAATTTACCATGTCACATGATGCCAAACTAATTTAAATAAAATATAAGGATTAGAAAATGCAAGAAATGAAAATGAACAACAGAAACTTGTTATTTGTGTTGCTTTCAGGCAATTTACTTCCAATTTGAGAATTCATTCTGGTATTACAGCTACATAAATACAACCTAATAACTCCTGATTAACTTGAGGGACCAAATCAAGCCGTACTTGTACACAAAGCCTATACATTTGCACTGTTTGGTAATCTTCCTTGCCTTTATGAGTCACAGTGAGCAAGCTAAGATAAGAGCCACACAGTCTTCCTCAGCATCCTGATGGCTACATTGTCACTGAATAATTTGTATTCAGGATGGGTAATACTATATAAAATGTTAGACGCTACACTGCAATATGAAGCGGGTCCAGCATTTTGGTTCTGCTGTGTATCACCGTGTAGCATCATTACTTCAGAGGTGAAGAAGAAATTCAACACATTTAAACTCTGTTTGAAGTTTCAGCTGGTTTCTTTGGGAAATTTGATTCACAATGGAAGAATGCTTATCGCTGCAAGTGTTACAAAAAGAAATGGAAGTTCGCATCTAAAAAAGAAAAAAAAAAAGGAAAATCTGGTGTCCTTGAGTCTTTTGGACAAAAAATAAACATGAACAAAAGAACCTTCAGAATATACACCGACTAGGCATAACATTATGACCACTGACAGGTGAAGTGAATAACACTGATTATCTCTTTATCACAGCACCTGTTAGTGGGTGGGATATATTAGGCAGCAAGTGAACATTTTATCCTCAAAGTTGATGTTAAAAGCAGGAAAAATGAGGATTTGAGCGAGTTTGATAAGGGTCGAATTGTAATGGCTAGACGACTGGGTCAGAGCATCTCCAAAACTGCAGCTCTTGTGGGGTGTTCCCGGTCTGCAGTGGTCACTATCTATCAATAGTGGTCCAAGGAAGGAACAGTGGTAAACTGGCGACAGGGTGATGGCCGGCCAAGGCTCATTAACACATGTGGGGAGCGAAGGCTGGCCCGTGTGGTTCGATCCAACAGTAGAGCTACTGTAGCTCAAATTGCTGAAGAAGTTAATGCTGGTTCTGATAGAAAGGTGTCAGAATACACAGTGCATCACAGTTTGTTGTGTATAGGGCAGCAAAAGGGGGACCAACACAATAATTAGGAAGGTGGTCATAATGTCAATGTATAGTACAAATTAATTTCCTTTGGGATTAATAACGTATCTATCTATCTATCTATCTATCTATCTATCTATCTATCTATCTATCTATCTATCTATCTATCTATCTATCTATCTATCTATCTATCTATCTAAATATTATTAATGGCAAAAAAACTAAACAGATTGAAGCTGTTCTTTTCAAAAGTTGACAATAAGGAATACTTGTCGATAATGTCTTATCTTGTGGTAATTAAAAAAAGAACTGAAATAGCATAAACAACTACAATGCAAGTAATAAGCACTGTTTACACACTATATGGACAAAAATATTGGGACTAACGCATATGTAGGTTATTTTATGACTTTTAAGACCACCTTTTCCTTTATGATCAAACAGACGAGTATTTTCGTATTTGAGATGGACCCGTCGCTGGATGTTTTGGGTTTACATTCAACTGTTAAGATAGTCTGTGCTGTGTATTGTAACTTACATTTACGCTAGAGTAATACGATAATAATAATTTAATGACAGCAGTGAAATGTGGCACTTTTCTTTACATTCTGTGATTTTTTAAAAAACAAGGCCTGTTTTCAAAGTAAGCACATTTTCCTGTGAATTTTGTAGAGCCTAATTATAGCATTTTATCAGAACAGTCTGCAACCCAATAGTTTCTAGTTCACAGATAAATATTGACTCATGAGTAACTAAACCAATTTAAAACTGGCTAAATTTAGAGTGTCAGCAAAGTTCCTGCAATAGAAAGGCATTAAATCTTTCCCAGGATGGTCTGCGTTTTTATTTTATCCCAGTGCTCAACATACCTGAAGTAAGAACACCAAATCCCTGATGTGTTAAATCCCCTCAGATGTGTTCAAAGGTAAAAAAAGTGGATTGTCTGGGTATGCCTGAGGGCTAAAGCTCTACACACTGCTGCCTGGGGACATGAACAACCACGAGGAACTTACTGAGGTTCCCACCAACCTGAAGTAACATTAAATCAAGTCTATCTGCCGAATTTTATCACTTATACTCATCCAAAGAGAGAGTGGAAACAGAGGCGAGAGGGGACGAGCAGCCAATGTCACCTTAAAACAGCTGCCACAGTCGTCACGTTAATGCACCTGCAACGACCCACTGACCTTCTGAGTTAATGAGGATAGCGAGGCCCGAGCGAGGACACTAACTGCAGCTTAGAGACGAGGCAAAGACACAAGACACATATCTACAAACACAAAGGAGTGTCGCCGACTGACCTGGAAGTCCTTCTCCTCCAGGATCTCCTTCCTCCAGTGCACCAGGAAAGCAGCACACACGTACAGGTGGAAGTGGGAGAAACCCTCAGGCTCGGCCTAACGACAAAACATGAAAAGAAAAACAGAGAGTCGTCAGAACGTTAGGTAGATATTCACACGGTTCTGGATTAAAAGGGAATCCAAAAGTACTTAAAAATACATAACAAAAATGGATAACATTAACCACAATAGCTTCATGATGTCCCTTATGTCCTTTGTATTGAAGCAGCAGAAGAACAAAGTTCGTTATACACCGATTAGGAATAACATTAAAACCACCTCCTTGTTTCTCCACTCACTGTCCATTTTATCAGCTCCACTTACCATATAGAAGCACTTTGTAGTTCTACAATTACTGACTGTAGTCCATCTGTTTCTCTACATACCTTTTTAGCCTGCTTTCACCCTGTTCTTCAATGGTCAGGACCCCCAAAGGACCACCACAGAGCAGGTATTATTTAGGTGGTGGATCATTCTTAGCACTGCAGTGACACTGACATGGTGGTGGTGTGTTAGTGTGTGTTGTGCTGGTATGAGTGGATCAGACACAGAAATGCTAATGGAGTTTTTAAACACCTCACTGTTACTGCTGGACTGAGAATAGTACACCAACCAAAAATATCCAGCCAACAGCGCCCCGTGGGCAGCGTCCTGTAACCACTGATGAAGGTCTAGAAGATGACCGACTCAAACAGCAGCAATAGATGAGCGATCGTCTCTGACTTTACATCTACAAGGTGGACCTACTAGGTAGGAGTGTCTAATAGAGTGGACAGTGAGTGGACACTGTATATAAAAACTCCAGCAGCACTGCTGTGTCTGATCCACTCATATCAGCACCACACACACTAACACACCACCACCATGTCAGTGTCACTGCAGTGCTGAGAATGATCCACCACCCAAATAATACCTGCTCTGTGGTGGTCCTGTGGGGGTCCTGACCACTAAAGAACAGGGTGAAAGCAGGCTAAAAAGTATGTAGAGAAACAGATGGACTACAGTCAGTAATTGTAGAACTACAAAGAGCTTCTATATGGTAAGTGGAGCTGATAAAATGGACAGTGAGTGTAGAAACAATGTTATGCCTAATCGTTGTAACTGTGGGGAAAATTTAAATTTCGTTTAACCTGGGATGGACAAGAATACTAGGAAACTAGATTCGTCCCTGAGCAGCCTCAGTGGGCTTCACTGGAGACAACAGATAATAAACTGGTGTCTTATAAACTGAGCATCTTGTAGGTACATACTGGTGACGTGAAACACAAAAAAAAATAAAGAGGGTCTTTTTCAATGGTTGCTCTTTTCACATATAAATAAGATGTTGGGGTGCAAGCTTAACACAAACATGACTTTCGATCATGACAAGGAGGGTTTAAAACAGATAAAAAAAGGAAATTTGCTCAGAAAGAACACATTAATTTAGCTTTAAGCACCACAAGAACACACAGAGGGTCTGTCTCAAAACCTAGTGAGCATTTTACTTCCTATGTGTGCTTTCTTGAAGAAGCCTGTCTAATTTACATTACATTCGCAGCATTTAGCAGATGCTTTTATCCAAAGTGACTTACAATTGTGACCGCATACAATCTAAGCAGTAGTGAGTTAATCTGGCAGATGTGGGACTTGAACCTGCAACCTTGTGAACACTACTCCAGTATCTTAACCACCTATCACTGTCCCTTAGGTCTTAGGTGTTTCAAAATGCTGCCTATTAAGATTCTGAGCAATATTCTCAACCATGTAGGTAATACCAGCATTCAGTGCTGGTTGGAAGGTTTTTGTTTGTTTATTAGGATTTTAACGTCATGTTTTACACTTTGGTTACATTCATGACAGGAAACAGACATGGTCACGGACAATTTAGTGTCTCCAATTCACCTCACTTGCATGTCTTTGGACTGTGGGAGGTAACCCACACGGAAACGGGGTGAGCATGCAAACTCCACACAGAAAGGACACCTGGGGATTGAATCCAGGACCTTCTTGCTGTGAGGTGACAGTGCTATCCACTTAGCCACCGTGCCACCCCTGGTTGGAAGGAAGCGAGTTGCGTCATCTTAGTCCATTGGTTTGAATAGCCTGAGACTAGCTTGATAGACTAAAACTGCAACAGTCGGTGGTAAGAATCCTCTCTACTTAGACCCAATATGATTGAATTATTGATTTATTTATAGTAAAAGGTGCGTGCAAAGCTAAAAATATGTGATGTGGGGTTTTACTTTAGGATTGTGGGTAGTGTAGTAGTTTGTGAATTAAACACATTTTAATACAATAATGAATTCAGACAGACTTAGTGCTTCTACTGTCTTGCACTCCAGTCAGGTTTAAACATCAACACTGAACATTTCATCAATTCTAACACATAACAGTTATCAGCCAGTGAGGTGCAGAATAACACATGATTTCTCTTAGACACATAATGGCCCCCTCTTTTCTCACATTCCCAATACACCGATAGCAGAGCTGAGATTCAAACTCGGCAGTGGTGGGACAGTGTAATAAACCGCTGCACTAACCGAGCACCAAGAATCCTGATGTCAACCAAACTTAAATGCTGTTGCATGACGGCTGTTGATGCCAGACAGACAATTCAGACAGACGTAGTGGTTCTACTGTCTTGCACTCCAGTCAGGTTTAAACAACAGCACTGAACATTTCATCATCTATGATAAATAATCTCCAGAACCATGCTAATCTCTGTTCCGTGCACTTTCTTTAACCTTTCTCTATTTATTTACAGAATTGAATTTTTGTCCTCCTTCCATGATGTAATTGTGTACCCTAGTAAAAGTAATTGTTATGTTTGAGCCAAGCAGGTCAGAAACCTGACCCAGCTTAAACAAAGTTATACAGATCTGCTCTTCAACTAAACTTCAGACCAAAAACAAGCTTTCTTATAAACAGCTATATGTAGCGAGACTGATGCAATTCATGAAAAAATGGATTCATTAAAAAGTGAAAGACAAGGCTACATTTAGAAACAAGTCTGATGCAAAAAAGCACACAAAAATGTACATTAGACAAAACAATGCAATGCTAACATTCTAGAATTTGCTATATCTCTAAAACATTATGGTCGTTTTTTCTACTTATTTTTACATTTTTTTCTTTTTCTCCCAAGTGGTTTCAAATTCCTAATGGCAGTTCCACTGCAGCCTGCAAATGTCCTGTTTTGGCCAAAGACTATGTGATTCCCCTGCCACCCATGCTAGTGCCAGAAAGACCCTTTCCCATCTGACCCTTCCTAACTCAGACAAAGTCAACTGTGTATGTTGGACGCCTGGTCAGGTCGATAGCACAGCTGAGATTTGACCCTGTGAGTGTAAACACTCTGCAGTGCTGAGCTAGTGCATTAGAGCACTGCGCCACCCAAGCGCCTATAAAGCTGTGTGTGTGTGTTAAGATGCGATGTACTGTCTGCCCTGTGATGGACTGGCGCCCAGGGTGTTTCTGTGTACCTTGGACCCATTAGGAGCAGGGATAGGCTCCAGCACCCACCGTGACCCTGCTTAGAAAGTGAGTGACTGTCAATTCTAACACATAACAGTTATCAGCCAGGGAGGTGCAGGATAACACATGCTTTCTCTTAGACACATAATGACCCCCTCTTTTCTCACATTCCTAAAACCCAAATAGCAGAGTCGAGATTCAAACTCAGCAGTGGTGGGACAGTGTAATAAACCGCTGCACTACCTGAGAACCAAGAATCCTGATGTTAACCAAACTTAAATGCTGTTGCATGAGGGCTGTTGATGCCATAAATACACTAGACCACACCAGGGCATTGTAAGGCCCCCTGTCTGTAAGGCCCCCCCAACCGGCCTGCGTAAACCACTGTCGCCTCACAGCAAGAAGGTCCTGGGTTCGATCCCCAGGTGGGGCGGTCTGGGTCCTTTCTGTGTGGAGTTTGAATGTTCTCCCCATGTCCACGTGGGTTTCCTCCAGGCGCTCCGGTTTCCTCCCACAGTCCAAAGACATGCAAGTGAGGTGAACTGGAGATACAAAATTGTCCATGACTGTGTTTGATATAATCTTGTGAACTGATTAATCTTGTGTAATGAGTAACTACCGTTCCTGTCATGAATGCAACCAAAGTGTAAAACATGACGTTAAAATCCTGATAAATAAACAAACAAACAAACAAACAATGGTACTAAACACAGAGAAACACAAGAACTTGAATGATGCTGAACGCTCACATCTGAAGCTTTGCTAGCTAAGTCTTACACCTCCAGGACTAGATCAGTCAAGACCAGCTTTGTGATTTCCAAAAACAATATTAAACAAGAACAAAGAACTGAAAAAGAGCAGATGAGGTAATTAGACTCCAAATAAAAAGCAGTAGGACTTTATTTATTCATTCATTTTCTTATCCGCTTATCCAATTAGGGTCGCGGGGGGAGGTGCTGGAGCCTATCCCAGCTTTTCAATGGGCGCAAGGCACACAGCAACACCCTGGACGGGATGCTAGTCCATCGCAGGGCAGACACACACACACACACACACACACACACACACACACACACACACACACACACACACACACACACACACATACACACCCATTCACTTACAGGGCAATTCAGTGTCTCCAATTCACCTCACTTGCATGTTTTTGGACTGTGGGAGGAAACCGTAACACCCGGAGTAGACCCACACAGACACGGGGAGAACATGCAAACTCTGCACAGAAAGGACCCAGACCGGCCCACCTGGGGATCAAACCCAGGACCTTCTGGCTGTGAGGCGACAGTGCTACGCACCGAGCCACCGTGCCGCTCTAGTAGGACTTTATGTAAAGTGAATATAAAAACCTGCACATTTTGTTCACTATTGTTTTTGTGAAAATTGATGTAATACAGAGATTTAACGTTGATATTTTTACTCTCTGGCTGTTTCTCATTTTCACTGCCTTAACAGTAACAGCTTATTAAAACTGTACAATTTATATAATTATTATAAAGAGTTACAATTAATATTGAGCAGAATTAAGTTCACCCTATTGGTCCGGCCCTACACAAAAGTCCCAGTTTCTCATGTGACCCCTTGAAATGTTTAATTTCCCACCTCTGCTATAGACCAAAATCTCTGCTCAGGGTTGTGCAAGTATGATGAGCAGATCATAGCAAGAGAAGAAACAGTTTTGCTCACAATAACCTTTATAAACGACTAACATTACATCCTGCAGCATTAATGATTAAGACAAGCGTGAAGAAAAGTCTTTTGGTTCATTACTGTTAATTGGCTCATGATTTAATGATGTGATGACCTTGTAGCTGAAAAATGAACAAAGACCACAGTGAATAAGTCATCAAACAATGCTGAATAAAACCATTGTAAAGGACACTGGAGCTCATATTAAATGAACTAAATCTCACTAAGCAGCCTGAAAAGTGATAACCTGTGCTGAAAACGGTAACACCTCTCATCTGCATATGTACATATTATCCCAGCACAAAGCCCAAGCCAGAAAAGGGCACGTAACCCATACAATCGGCCGGTCGATAACCCACACTGGGGGAATCTAAATGCTCTGCAAGCAGTGCACGGTGCAAACCTGTTCCCCTGTGCAAATTCAGACAGTGATGATTCAGGAATGGCAAACAGAGATGAGTGGAATGCAGGCACCATTGTTCTGTAGAACACAAACTCTACAAAAAGTATGAACAGCATGGTTCCCGCAGCCAGCCGTCAGGGGGCTTTGGCCGGCGCGGCCAATGATCATCTTTCATGCCAGCCGCAGACAGGACTTAATGAAAATCAATGGCTGTGTTGCTTTCCGCCAATAAACAAGCAGACGGGTCTCCCCTTCAAGGGTAAATGAGAGCAATGGAAATATTCCCATCTATTTGACGAGCTTTGAAAACGCTGCGCACACAAACTCCGTGGTGAAAGGAGACCTGGGAGCCGGGGGTCCTGTCCAGCGCAATTAGCTTGAAGTCATCTTTCGTCACCTTCTTGTCAGTGACCGCACAAGCGTGAAATGCACTTAATTAGACACTCAACAGACAGACTGAGGTTGCAATGGGGCCTACATGTGTCCGGTGAAGAGATAAAGCACATTTCTGCCCTGAGCTCTGGTGCTTTACGTATAGAAAAGATGCACCATGATGATATTGAGTATTGTCACCAGGGACAGCTAGCCCGAAAGTCTGAATTATTGTCAGCTGGGATTTGACACTGGTATTATTTACATTTAAATAATTTAGCAGACGCTTATTTAAAGTGACTTACAATTACGACTGAATTTTGAGTAATTGTAGGTTAAGGATCTTGCTCAGGGGTCCAAGAGTGGTGAGGCTTGAACCAGCAACCTAGTCCAGTACCTAAATCTCTGAGCTACAATTGCCCTGTAACATCCAAAACCTTTATTATCATGAAGCTGTTTTTACCTTCCTGCTTCCATTCAATGTAGAAATTTGCAGATACACTATATGGTCAAAAGTATGTAGACATCACTTCTATGTAGTATGTAGACTCAGGCTCTTTGAAAAAGGCCCTTTACCTACTCTGGAGGAACTCCAGCGGCCTGCACCACCAGACCTTCTCATCCAACATTAGTGCCTGGCATTGACTGAACAGACACAAATTCCAACAGGCACCATTAAAGGTCCTGCACCAGCAAGGTCAAACCAGAGTATGTGTAAAGGTAACAGCAAAAGACCTGAAAGTATTTTAATTTGTGAAAGCCTCAGTGATCAACTCATCAAACTACAGAAGCCCCTCAGAAAACACCTGGATGCTCCAAGGCACAGCTGGCATAATCGTTTGTAAATTTATCATGTATATTTCATTATTTTAGGGTTTTAACGTCATGTTTTACACACATTGGTTACATTAATGACAGGACAGGTATTTACTGGTTACACAAGATTCATCAGTGTAAGTTTTGATGTCAAACAAAGTCATGGACAATGTACGTCTTTGGACTGTGGGAGGAAACCAGAGCTCCTAGAGGAAACCCACACAGACGTGGGAAGAAAAATGCAAAATCTACACAGAAAGGACCCAGACCGCTCCATCAGGGAATCAAACTCAGGACTTTCTTGCTGTGAGGCAACAGTGCCACCCATCAAGCCACAATGTCGCCCTTTTAGGGTAGGTAAAAGAGCATTTGGATGCTCCACAGAACATCTGGGATAATCTTTTGTAAATAAAAAATGCTCCAAAATCAAAAACTTAATTAGAGTTTGTTGCTGATTGTCTGGATGAAGATAAAGCTTTTTGTGTAGGCAGCTGTAGCCTAGTGGTTAAGGTGCTGGACTAGTTGCCACTGTTGGGCCCTTTAGCAAGGCCCTTAACCCTCAATTGCTTCTGTCACAGTACTGTAAGTCACTTTGGATAAAAGCGTCTGCAAAATGCTGAAAAATGTAAATGTATAAGAGCTTTAGAGAGTACAGTGGTACCCTGTAACTCAACGTGCCCTAAACTCAAAATCTTTGAAACTCAAGGCTCGGCTTGAGCGGTACAATAAAACATCATGCAGACATGAGACAAATCTGCATTCCTCCTGTTTCACTTTTAAACTTGTGTTACAGCTCGAGGTTCTGAGAAATTGTGAGAATCAGCTTTTCCGAGAGTCTAAAACGTTTATTGTTAAAAAAGGAAATAATGTAACTTAATGTATTAAAAAAAGACAGTGGCAGCACTGTGGCTAAGTGGGTAGCACTGTCGCCTCATAGCATGAAGGTCCTGTGTTCGATCCCCAGGTGGGGCGGTCCTGGTCCTTTCTGTGTGGAGTTTGCACATTCTCCCCGTGTCTGCGTAGGTTTACTCCAGGTGCTTCGGTTTTCTCCCACAGTCCAAAGACGTGCAAGTGAGGTAAATTGGAGACACTAAATTGTCCATGACTGTGTTGATATAACCATGTGAACTGATGAATCTTGTGTAATGAGTAACTACCTGTCATGTCATGAATGTAACCAAAGTGTAAAACATGACGTTAAAATCCTAATAAACAAAAAATCAGTTAGCGAGCCGCTCAGGTGGCGCAGTGGTGAAAACACATGCTAGCACACCAGAGCTGGGATCTCGAATACATCGTATCGGGTCTCAGCTCTGCCATTCGGCCGGGCTGAGCGGCCACATGAACAACGATTGGCCTGATGTTCATATAGGGGTGGGGTAATAAGCCGGATAGGGACTGCTTGTGACTGATGCAACTACGACCTCTGCTGGCTGATTGATGGCGCCTGCACAGAGGTGGGGAAAAAGTGTGTTGATCAGGGTGTCTCTCTCCGTACACAAGGCTGATTCGCATATATGCACTCGCCTAGTGTGTGCATACGGCTGCTGCTCACGTGTCGGAGGGGGCGTGGGTTAGCTTCGTTCTCCTCAAATCGGAGCGGGGGTCGGCATTGGTGGAGAGGACGCGTGACGCAACCGGGCAATTGGACGCGCAAAAAAGTCAGGAGAAAAAGGGACGAAGTTGCATAAAACAA
Source organism: Trichomycterus rosablanca (assembly GCF_030014385.1). Lineage (NCBI taxonomy): Eukaryota > Metazoa > Chordata > Actinopteri > Siluriformes > Trichomycteridae > Trichomycterus > Trichomycterus rosablanca. Next base: position 78,666,212 of record NC_085988.1, read on the forward strand.
AATATAAAATCAGTAGGCGAGTTTAAGTGTCGTATTCTGTATGTAGGAGTTAACAAAGGATTCTTGAGCCTCCAGCTACATTTTTACCTGGAATTTTTTCTCCTTTAAACTTTACATCAACCCGAGCAGATGTATAAATCTAGCTTAACTCTCAGTATTCCATCCAACAGACTATTACATCCTCAAAAAGCCATCAGCACCTCGATATTGTAGTCGGTCTTCACTGTATAAATGGAACTGCAGTGGCTTATAATGGTGCTTCAACTGCTGATGGCCCCCTCATGAGGCCTTCTAAAAATACAGAGTGAAAATAGAACTCTATCTAAGTCATATTTTGAGAACTTAGCTTGTTCGTGATGGAGGGTGAGCAGCCTGTAAGAAGGAATGTTATGTCAAGGTGAGCACTGCTTATGTTGGTGTGCTTGTGTGTGCGTATACACATAAAGAGCGGGTTATTATACGAACACATTTCTCTCTCGCTGCTTTCTATATTAAGTATTCACGCTGGGTGTGATATGACAATAAAAGTCAATAACTCTGCATGCGCCTGAATAGATTTTATGTTTATTTTTGTGCCGCCTTCTCCTTATTACTTGTGTCTCAGTGTTTTTCCATTAATTAAGCTCTGTAATCAGCACCGCTCCCCAAGGGAGAAACAGAAAAATAATTTACAAAAACAGTAAAAATAGCCAACAATGCCCTGATGTTTATTTTTCCACAGAAACAGACCTAGACCACATTCACCGATTAGGCATAATATTATGACCACTTCCTTGTTTCTACATTCACTGTCCATTTTATCAGCTCCACTTGCCACACAGAAGCACTTTGTAGTTCTACAATTACTAACTGCTTTCATGCTGTTCTTCAATGGTCAGGACCCCCACAGGACCACCACAGAGCAGGTATTATTTGGATGGTGGATCATTCTCAGCACTGCAGTGACACTGACATGGTGGTGGTGTGTTAGTGTGTGTTGTGCTGGTATGAGTGGATAAGACACAGCAATGCTGATGGAGTTTTTAAACACCTCACTGTCACTGCTGGACTGAGAATAGTCCACCAACCAAAAATAACCAGCCAACAGCGCCTTGTGGGCAGCAACCTGTGACCATTGATGAAGGTCTAGAAGTATAGGTCAACTCAAACAGCAGCAATAGATGAGAGATTGTCTCTGACTTTACATCTACAAGGTGGACCAACTAGGTAGGTCTAATAGAGTGGACAGTGAGTGGACACAGTATTTAAAAACTCCAGCAGCGCTGCTGTGTCTGAACCACTCATACCAGCACAACACACACTAACACACCACCACCATGTCAGTGTCACTGCAGTGCTGAGAATGATCCACCACCCAAATAATACCTACTCTCTAGTGGTCCTTACCATTAAAGAACAGGGTGAAAGCAGGCTAAAAAAGTATGTAGAGAAACAGGTGGACTACAGTCAGTAATTGTAGAACTACAACATGCTTCTATATGGAAAGTGGAGCTGATAAAATGAACAGTGAGTGTAGAAACAAGATGTTATGCCTAATTGGTGTATGTACACTAAAAAAAGAGAAAGAGGATGGCCAGCAACAAGATGGAGGGCCATTAAGAAGCCTGAAGACCCAAACTGAAAACAGAATGTTCTGAAGAAACACTATCCATAAGAGAATAATAATAATACAATAAGAGGCATATTAACTGTAAATGTGATCAAATACATCACATAAAAGAAAGCAGACGATAGTCTATATTCAGCTCATCCTGGCTGGAATTATGAGTTACTCCAACCAGTTGAATAAAGTTATTGATTGCTGGGTAGCATAAAAAATATATTAGGTGTGTTTGAAAACCTAGTGAGCTGCCTTGCTCTCTTACTGTCTACATAGGCAGTTGCCTCAGTAGAGAGGATTGTAATAAGTCATCGACTTATAAGGCAGGTTATTCGAACGCACTACTTAGACAGTGATTACATCGATTTTCGCCTAATAAGCTAACACAGTTAGCATCATGCCATTCAAACCAATGGGATGAGGTGGCACAACGCGCTAGCATGTCAACTAACATCTGCCTCCGTGTACCGAAAACGGTTAAATTGTCACTGACAAGCCCGAACTTGCAAATAAACGACACTTGTACACGTTTACACAAATTAAAAATCAATTATAATTCATTCACGAAAATAACGTAACGTGCCGCACTGAATGCTGGGATTGCCTTCATCGGTAAGAAAGCATCGGATGCTCCCTTGTTATTCACTCAAAATACCTGTCAAATTTAAGGTACCTTACTAGGGGGCATTTTAAGGCATCTAGAATTTTGGACAGCCTTCTTCTTGGGAGCGTGCATAGGTCTATTTAGAGAGATCACTAGGTTTTCGAACACACCCCTAGTGTTTGATAATATTTTATTAGAGACATCAGTTCACAAATTTAATGTCAAACAGTCATGGATAATTTTGTATCTCCAATTCACCTCACTTGCACGTCTTTGGACTGTGGGAGGAAACCGGAGCAGCAGGAGTAAACACATGCAAACACGGGGAGAACATGCAAACTCCACACAGAAATGACCCGGATCGCCCCACCTGGGAACCAAACCCAGGACCTTCTTGCTCTTAGGCGACAGTGCTACACACCAAGCTGCCGTGCCACCCTCTTGTCTCATTAAATAATAAAAAATAAAATAAATAAATAAATTACAGGAATTTCCAGGTTTCATACCTGCTTAGTCAGACGGGACTGCGGTACCAAATCCTAGCAACATTAAAAAAAACAATAATAATAAATTTCATTTTTAGTATTAAAACATATAACATTTATGTTTTAATATAATATACAGTGGGGCCAAAAAGTATTTAGTCAGCCACTGATTGTGCAGGTTCTCCTACTTAGAAAGATTAGAGAGGTCTGTAATTTTCATCATAGGTACACTTCAACTATGAGAGACAAAATGAGAAAAGAAAATATCCAGGAAATCACATTGTAGGATTTTTAAAGAATTTATTTGTAAATTATGGTGGAAAATAAGTATTTGGTCACCCACAAACAAGCAAGATTTCTGGCTCTCACAGACCTGTAACTTCTTCTTTAAGAAGCTCTTCTGTCCTCCACTCGTTACCTGTATTAATGGCACCTGTTTGACATGGTTATCTGTATAAAAGACACCTGTCCACAGCCTCAAACAGTCCAAACTCAACTCCAAACTCAACCATGGCCAAGACCAAAGAGCTGTCGAAGGACACCAGGAAGAAAATTGTAGACCTGCACCAGGCTGGGAAGAGTGAATCTACAATAGGCAAGCAGGTTGGTGTGAATAAATCAACTGTGGGAGCAATTGTAAGAAAATGGAAGACATACAAGACCATTGATAATCTCCCTTGGGGTCAAGATCTCATCCCGTGGGAACGGTGAGCAAAAATCCCAGAACTACACGGAGGGACCTGATGAATGACCTGCAGAGAGCTGGGACCAAAGTAACAAAGGCTACCATCAGTAACACACTACGGCGAGAGGGACTCAAATCCTGCAGTGCCAGGCGTGTCCCCCTGCTTAAGCCAGTACATGTCCAGGCCCGTCTGAAGTTTGCCAGAGAGCATATGGATGATCCAGAAGAGGATTGGGAGAATATCATGTGGTCAGATGAAACCAAAATGGAACTTTTTGGTAAAAACTCAACTCGTCGTGTTTGGAGGAAGAAGAAGAACCCAAGAACACCATACCTACTGTGAAGCATGGGGGTGGAAACATCATGCTTTGGGGCTGTTTTTCTACAAAGGGGACAGGACGACTGATCCGTGTTAAGGGAAGAATGAACGGGGCCATGTATCGTGAGATTTTAAGCCAAAACCTCCTTCCATCAGTGAGAGCATTGAAGATGGAACGTGGCTGGGTCTTCCAGCATGACAATGATCCCAAACACACCGCTCGGGCAACGAAGGAGTGGCTCCGTAAAAAGCATTTCAAGGTCCTGGAGTGGCCTAGCCAGTCTCCAGACCTCAACCCCATAGAAAATTTGTGGAGTCCGTGTTGCCCAGCGACAGCTCCAAAACATCACTGCTCTAAAGGAGATCTGCATGGAGGAATGGGCCAAAATACCAGCTACAGTGTGTGCAAACCTGATGAAAACTTACAGGAAACGTTTGACCTCTGTCATTGCCAACAAAGGTTATGTTACAAAGTATTGAGTTGAACTTTTGTTATTGACCAAATACTTATTTTCCACCATAATTTACAAATAAATTCTTTAAAAATCCTACAATGTGATTTCCTGGATTTTTTTTTCTCATTTTATCTCTCATAGTTGAAGTGTACCTATGATGAAAATTACAGACCTCTCTCATCTTTCTAAGTAGGAGAACTTGCACAATCAGTGGCTGACTAAATACTTTTTGGCCCCACTGTATAATCATACCTGGTGATATACTAACACCACCACTGTATAGTTTACCATTTAGTAATATGGGCATCTAAGAATCGCCTCGAGTAAGCTCATGTAGGAACTGCATAGTGTGGAAAAGTGTTTCCCTCCTGAGGCTACCTGTCATGTTCATTTTTTTTCAGGCCGTACACTGGCAGGAAACAGAATGTTGTTATTGATAAACCCGAAAAACCATAAATACATAAAACACTGTCTGATTAAAACAGGAGGATTTTTGATCCACACAGAGTGAGTGAGGAATCAGACACTAAATGAAATGTATACACAGACTAAGCATAACATTATGACCACTGACAGGTGAAGTGAATAACACTGATTATATCTTCATCACGACACCTGTTAGTGGGTGGGATATATTAGGCAGCAGGTGAACATTTTATCCTCAAAGTTGATGGGCGAGCGTGAGGATTTGAGCGTGTTTGACAAGAGCCAAATCGTGATGGCTAGACGACTGGGTCAGATGGCTAGATGGCTGGGTCAGAGTATCTCCAAAACTGCAGCTCTTGTGGGGTGTACCGGGTTTGCAGTGGTCAGTATCTAGGAACAGCAGTAAACCAGCGACAGGGTTATGGGCGGTCAAGGCTCATTGATGCACGTGGGGAGCGAAGGCTGGCCCGTGTGGACCAATCCAACAGACGAGCTGCTGTAGCTCAACCTGCTGAAGAAGTTAATGCTGGTTCTGATAGAAAGGTGTCAGAATACACAGTGCATCACAGTTTCAGGGCTGTTTCGGCAGCAAAGGGGGGACTAACACAATATTAGGAAGGTTAATAATGTTATGCCTAATCGGTGTATGTAAGTGTGCTGAAGGGCTATCTGATGAGAAATCAGCAAGTTAAGAGAGCAGCTAATTAAAAAACACTGTCCAATTAATGCCCAATTTATTCATAAAATGATCAATAAGAATTACAGCGGGGGAAATAAGTATTGAACGCATCAACATTTTTCTCAGTAAATATATTTCTGATGGGACTATTGACATGAAATTTTCACCAGATGTTGGTAACAACCCAAGTAATCCACACATATAAAGCAGTCAAAACAAATAAGTCCATTAATCAAGTTATGTGTAATAAAGTGAAATGACACAGGGAAAAAGTATTGAACACGCTTATTGAAATTTATTTAATATTTAGTAGAAAAGCCTTTGTTGGTAATGACAGCTTCAAGACGCCTTCTGTATGGAGAAACTAGTCGCATGCATTGATCAGGTGTGATTTTGGCCCATTCTTCCACACAAACTGTCTTCAGATCATGAAGGTTCCGGGGGCCTCTTCTATGAACTCTGATTTTCAGTTCTTTCCATAGATTTTCAATTGGATTCAAGTCGGGTGATTGACTGTGCCATTCTAGCAGCTTTATTTTCTTTCTCTGAAACCACTTGAGAGTTTCCTTGGCTGTGTGTTTGGGATCATTGTCTTGCTGAAATGTCCTCCCTCGTTTCATCTTCAGCATTCTGGTAGATGGCAGCAGATTCTTATCAAGAATGTCTCGGTACATTTCTCCATTCATCCTTTCTTCAATTACATGAAGTCTACCAGTACCATATGCTGAGAAACAGCCCCACACCATGATGTTCCCACCTCCAAACTTCACTGTTGGTATGGTGTTTTTGGGGTGATGTGCAGTGCCTTTTCTCCTCCAAACATGGTGTGTGCTATGACATCCAAAGAGTTCAATTTTGGTCTCATCTGACCAGACTATATTCTCCCAGTATTTTATAGGCTTGTCCAAATGTTGTGCAGCAAACTTTAAACGAGCTTCAACATGCTTTTCCTTCAGAAATGGATTCTTGCACGGTGAGCGTGCATAAAGGCCATGGCGGTTGAGTGCATTACTTATACTTTTCTTTGAAACAACTGTACCCGCTAATTCCAGGTCTGTCTCCGCGAGTGGTCCTTGGCTCTTGGACAACTCTTCTGATTATTCTTTTGACTCCTCTGTCAGAAATGTTGCGAGGAGCACCTGGTCGTGGCCGGTTTATGGTGAAATGATGTTCTTTCCACTTCCGGATAATGGCCCCAACGGTGCTCACTGGAACATTCAGAAGTTTAGAAATACGTCTGTAACCAATACCATCAGTATGTTTTGCAACAATAAGGTTGTAAAGGTCTTGAGAGAGCTCTTTGCTTTTACCCATCACGAGATGCTTCTTGTGTGACACCTTGGTAATAAGAAACCTTTTTGTAGGCCATCAATTAGGACTAAACCAGCTGATATTAATTTGCACTGATAGGGGCAGAATTGCTTTCTAAATACTGACAGATTTCAGCTGGTGTTTTGGCTTCCCATGCCTTTTTGCACCTCCTTTTCTTCATGTGTTCAATACTTTTTCCCTGTGTCATTTCACTTTATTACACATAACTTAATTTTTGGACTTATTTGTTTTGACTGCTTTATATGAGAAAAATGTTGATGCGTTCAATACTTATTTCCCCCGCAACTCTTTCAAAATGCAGCTGCTTGCCTGGTTTTTGACCAACCTAAATGCTTGGTTGGTGGACTATTCTCAGTCCAGCAGTGACAGTGAGGTGTTTATAAACTTCAGCAGCGCTGCTGTGTCTGATTTACTCATACCAGCACAACACACACTAACACACCACCACCATGTCAGTGCCACTACAGTGCTAAGAATGATCCACCACCTAAATAATACCTACTCTGTAGTGGTCCTGTGGGGGTCCTGACTATTGAAGAACTGCATGAACGGGGGCTAACAAAGCATGCAGAGAAACAGATGGACTACAGCCAGTAATTGTAGAACTACAAAGTGCTTCTATATGGTAAGTGGAGCTGATAAAATGTGAGTGTAGAAACATGGAGGTGGTTTTAATGTTATGGCTGATCGGTGTATATGGCTGATGTGACATGTGTAAGGGGCTACATGTTAGAACTCTTCCACACAGTAATTGTAAAGACCCAGTTAGGAGGTGAGAACTGCTACGGTAAAACTAAGACTCAGACAGTAAAGAAAGGTAAATATGCGATTAACTTTCGAGTGCATATGGGAAAACCGCAGGGCCCTGACTTCTTTCTTGTTGGTCCTGCAGGGAGCTTAAACAGAACTCCAGTACTGATCGCGGCCCACATGCAGGCCCCAACATTTCCTTCCCAGCAAACTGCTCATGATGAATGCCATCAGATGACAAAAAGCATTGCAAGAAGCACAGGGCCTCACCCACACACATCCACATCTGTCTGAAGAGAAAGAAGAGCTGGAAAGAAAAAAAGTGGGGAAAGATACACTCTACCTATGTGCCTACCTAGCTATCTATCAGAGCAAGCAGAGAAAGACAGGTCGAGAGAAATGAAAGAGAGGAGCGGGCAGAGACAGAGAGATAGTGAGTGAGGGCAGTTCACTTTGAGTTATGTGTTGGGTGATGATTGCCTATTGGTGTAACCTCGCGGCCTTAATCAGAGAGGCTGAGAGGATGGCTGTCTGAGAGTATCAAACTGTGACACACACACACACACACACACACACACACAGAGCTACAGCACTTTATTACTTTATTAACTCCCTCTACTAGCAAAATACGAGACTGAGAACTGTCTTTGCTCTTGGCTAGAACTCGTGTAGCCCTTCTCCACGGCATGATGCTCTATGGTATGGTACGTGTTGAATACGCATTTACTGGTTGCCATTTACCCTGTACCATACCAAAGTGTTAAGTTTACGTAGAAAAACAGACTGTATGGACATTCTTCTTCTTCTCTGTCGTATTATTATTATACATACCTAGCTATTTCTCATTCTTCTTTTTATTATTATTATTATTATTATTATTATTATTATTATACATACCTAGCTATTTCTCATTCTTCTTTTTATTATTAATATTATTATTATTATTATTATTATTATACATACCTAGCTATTTCTCATTCTTCTTTTTATTATTAATATTATTATACATACCTAGCTATTTCTCATTCTTCTTTTTATTATTATTATTATTATTATTATTATTATTATTATACATACCTAGCTATTTCTCATTCTTCTTTTTATTATTAATATTATTATACATACCTAGCTATTTCTCATTCTTCTTTTTATTATTATTATTATTATTATTATACATACCTAGCTATTTCTCATTCTTCTTTTTATTATTATTATTATACATACCTAGCTATTTCTCATTCTTCTTTTTATTATTATTATTATTATACATAAGTAGCTATTTCTCATTCTTCTTTTTATTATTATTATTATTATTATACATACCTAGCTATTTCTCATTTTTCTTCTTTTCATTATTATTATTATTATTATTATTATTATTATTATTATTATACTGTACATAACTAGCTATTGCTCATTCTTCTTCTTTTTCGTCTTACTATTATTATTATGTATTCATTACTCTGTATAGAGACCTAATGCCATATATGTAAATAGGTATATTAATCATAGATGGTGAATCTATCTATCTATCTGTCTGTCCGTCCGTCCGTCCGTCCGTCCGTCCATCTATCTATCTATTTATAGACAAAAATAGAAAAAACTTGGTACATTTCACTGTAAAGTGATGCAAATGTGAATTATGTAAATTAAGCCAGGATGTTACTGGTAAAGATCTAATTTGAGAGTAGAAGGGCCTTAGAGTGATGAAAAGGGACAGATTACTCCTGCCCACCTAAGTCTGGTTTATTCACAGTACACTAACCTAAACAGATACTCAAGACTTTGAGGTCTAAACAACTTCAAACTAGTTCATGATAGTTTCTAACACAAAATCTCTGTCCTGATTTGTTCCGTTTAATGTGCGGCATAGTTCTTGGCTGTGCCCAACCAAAGAATGCCTAGTGGAGCAACACATGAACATTTACATTTACAACACCTAGCTGACACTTTTATCCAAAGTGACTTACAATTGCAGCTGGTACAGTGCAAGCAATTGAGGGTTAAGGGCACAAAGGCCCAACCGTGGTAACATGGCAATGGTGAGGCTTGAACCATTGAACCACAGGCCTTCTGATTACTAGCTCTGTGCTGCCACTGCTGTAATAAGAACTGTGCAATCAGTGAGGCTACCAGCGGAGAACTGGAGAGACGCTCAAATACGTCTCAAATTCTAGACAAGGTCTATGTAGTCTGGATCTGTAAATTAATTTAATTTGAAACACCCACTGAGCACAAGGCTATATGTATCACAGACTTGCTACATTTACATATATATGAGTCCTCCTGCAACTTCGTGTAGCGGTGGTCACAGCTAAGCGAACAAGTCAGAGCAGATTCTGTGAGGACTAGCTGAAATCTTAGTTCAGACCTCATTTTCCAGTGGATATTTGGTCCGATACATATTTCAACGTCCGTCTACCTTAAAGCGGTGTTGCAGAGTAACTCAGGACAATATTTCTACCATGGATGATGGGGTCGAGGGAAAACTGACCTTCATGCTGATTCTATTTCAGTAATTCGACAGAGTTCCAGCATGAATGAGACATGATGGGGAACTCGGTGCTACAGTGACGGGGGGCGTCTGAGGTTTTTAGAGAGAAAGGGGAAAAAATAATAATAAAATATTGATGTCCCGAGGTATGTGTCATTGGCCTGGGAAATGCCTGCTGGGTATTGGCTTTTCTGTGTCGGAAAACAGAGGCCAATCATCAGAGGGCTGCAGCATGATGGGTCAAGGGAGTGCAAATCCCCAGTGTTGCATCTGTGCCCTGCAGTGAGATTATGAAGCAAGACTGGGTGAAAGGAGACAGTTTCCAAAAGAAAATGTGAGGTTTGTGTTTCCCTGCAAAATGGTGTAATCAAGATAATCAATTAAAAGAACTACAATTTGGATGGCTTTAGCAAATTATCTGTTGGCCGGTTTAAACGTTGCAAATTATACGTTTGTAAAATACCTATCAGGAAAAAAAACCAGAATAGACTGAAAGCACAAAAACAGTATGAGGACATTAAGTTTATACTAGTTACACCCCAACTAACCATTGATTTCAGGAGGAATTTCAGTGCGTAAAGACCAAGGGTGCAAGCTTAAGCTGAACGCTCATGATCTTCGATCCCTCAGGCGGCACTGCATCAAGTACCGTCACTCAACAATATCTGATATAACCACATGGGTGAGGGATTACTTTGGCAAATCTTTGTTAAGCACTACAATACAGAGTTACATGCACGAATGCCACTTAAACCTTTACTGTGCAAAAAAAGAAGCCTTATGTTAACCATGTCCAGAAGCGGCGTTGACTTCACTGGGCTCTGAGGCATCTAGGATGGACCATCACACAGTGGAAACATGTATTGTGGTCAGATGAATCAGCGTTGCAGGTCTTTTTTTGGAAAAAATGGACGGTGTGTGCTCCGGACCAAAGCAAAAAGGACCATCCAAGACTGTTGTTATCAGCAACAAGTCCAAAAGCCAGGGTCTGTCATGGTTTGGGGCTGTGTCAGTGCCCTTGGCTAAGGTCATTTATACTTCTGTGATGCAGCATTAATGCAGAAAAGTACATTGAGATCTTAGAGCAACATGTGCTGCCTTCAAGACGTCATCTTTTCCAGGGACGTCCATGCATCTTTCAACAAGACAATGCAAAACCACATACTGCACACATTACAAAGGCATGGCTACAAAAGAAGAGGGTACGAGTACTGGACTGGCCTGCCTGCAGTCCTGACCTGTCCCCAATAGAGAATGTGTGGAGAATTTTGAAACGGAAAATGTGACAACGACGACCCCGAACTGTTGCACATCTTAAGACGTGTTTGCAGGAAGAACGAGACAAAATAAAAGCTGAAACACTAAATCACTTGGTCTCCTCTGTGCCGAAATGTCTTTTAAGTGTGGTGAAAAGAAATGGCAGCATTACAAAGTGGTAAATGCTTTACTGTACCACTTTTTTTGGAATGTGTTGCAGGCCAAAGTAAATGTAAGAAACTCTGTGTTTTTTTTTTATTATTTGCATTTTCCATACTGTCCCAACTTTTTCTGATTTGGGGTTGTACTTGCTAAAGTTAAACAGAGTTAAAATTGAGAGTTCTGCTTAACTAACCTTAATAAGAGCAGAAATGGACAAACACCATTAAACATAACATCTCTTATATGTCATTTTGTTAACAGAAAGCTAGCATGATTGGCCATCAGCTCCCAGTGTGCATGTAAGTCCAGTACCTAAGCTAACATACACAAGTATGTGCAGAAAAAGTGGGATTTGCTGCAGATCTATTCCAAATCCGCCTTCATTTGTATTCCAAAGCAAATCCTGCAGGATCATAACTCTGATGGAAAGGGTTGCCTGAGTCGGCTGAACCTGAAGTTTATCTCCTCGGGGAAGCATAATGCAGACGAGCTTGATGTGGTTCTGTCATCTTCAGGCACATTATGATGGAGAAAAGGCTCCTGTCGTACCGCACGGAGCTGAACAAGCAGGGCAGAGCAGAACAGCGGGGACGCGACGGCCATAATGACGACAGCAAGAGTGTCTGTTCCTGCTAAAACCAGTAATTTATGGTGTGGCTGGGCACTCCCACGACCGCTTCCTGCTCTTTAGCACTTTCTCCACTCGATCATTAGACTGAGGAGACAGGGACGCTAATTGCATTACATTTACACTCGACAGCATACGCTAATTGCACTTCATGTGACTTGGACAGCTCTTGGGCAACAGCTTGGAGACAGAGAATTTGATAGAGAAGAGTGGCCGAAAAACCCTTGAACTCCCCCTAGAGGTTGGTGGAATAGCTTGGGCGTTTTCTCTGGTAAACGTATTAGGAATTCAGGACAGAGGGACGTTTGTTATAGAAAGAACTTCAGAACTAGTCCAAGATACCTTGAAGACCTTAAACACCTTCTTTTAAGGTACACAAACAGAATAGGTGGACGTGGTGACCATGAGCTTGTTGGAAAATTCTATTCCAAAACCAAGGACATGAATATGGAGTTACATCAACACTTGCAGCTTAACCAGATTTTGGAGTGTGTATGTAGGAATCAATTAAAGCTCATTTAGTAAAAAGGTCAGCGGTAGCTTAACAGTTAAGGTACTGAAGTAGTAATCGAAAGGTTGCCGATTCAAGCCCCACTACTGCCAAGTTGCCACTGTTGAGCCCCTAAGCAAGACCCTTAACCCTTAATTGCTTGAATTGTATTGAGTCATAATTGTAAGTCGCTTCGGATGAGAGGCCTGGCTTGTAAATGACATTCCAATTTATTACAATAGGTGTTCAGTTGGCCTTTGGTTCTGGACCTTGTGTTGAGCATAAAGCATAGTGTTGGCAACACATACACTGATCAGCCATAACATTAAAACCACCTCCTTGTTTCTACACTCACTGTCCATTTTATCAGCTCCACTTACCATATAGAAGCACTTTGAAGTTCTACAATTACTGACTGAATGACTACATATCTTTTTAGCCCCCTTTCATGCTGTTCTTCAATGGTCAGGACTCTCCCAGGACCACCACAGAGCAGGTATTATTTAGGTGGTGGATCATTCTCAGCACTGCAGTGACACTGACATGGTGGTGGTGTGTTAGTGTGTGTTGTGCTGGTATGAATAAATCCAGCGCTGCTGGAGTTTTTGAATACTGTGTCCACTCACTGTCCACTCTATTAGACACTCCTACCTAGTTGGTCCGCCTTGTAGATGTAAAGTCAGAGACGATCGCTCATCTATTGCTGCTGTATGAGTTGGTCATCTTCTAGACCTTCATCCGTGGTCACAGGATGCTGCCCACGGGGTGCTGTTGGCTGGATATTTTTGGTTAGTGGACTATTCTCCACAAGTCCAGCAGTGACAGTGAGGTGTTTAAAAACTCCATCAGCGCTGCTGTGTCTTATTTACTCATACCAGCACAACACACACTAACACACCACCACCATGTCAGTGTCACTGCAGTGCTGAGAATGACCCACCACCCAAATAATACCTGCTCTGTAGTGGCCCTGGAAGAGTCCTGACCATTGAAGAACAGTGAAAGGAGCTTAAAAGTATGTAGAGAAACAGATGGACTACAGTCAGCAATTGTAGGACTACAAAGTGCTTCTATATCGAAAGTGGAGCTGATACAATGGAAAATGTGTATAGAAACAAGGAGGTGGTTTTAATGTTATGGCTGATCGGTGTGTACAATTATTATGTACTTTTGTCCATATGTGTATATTTGTCTTTTGGAAAAACAGTGGCCAGTGAATGATGCCAACATGTCTAAGCAGCATGAACAAATTGGCTTTTAATATCAGTGTGCAATTTGTTATGGACTTTTCACTATGCATGTGTAACCCAACACACACACTCCCATATTCACCTTGCTTATTGCACAGCCAAACATAGTTCCTGAATAACTAACACCATCACTACTGATGTGAGCCAAGGACAGAATGAAGCTCAGATTCCGCCGGCAAAATTACAAGCCATGTCATGATACCCGGCTCCACCTCCTGCATTAACTAAGCAGAGACATATTGGGCTGGAATGTAGCCTGAGGACATACTCCAGGCAGTGAAGTAACTCTGCGAGCCACCTCCTGAGGGCTGCATGCTCTAAATGGGGACAGCACCAAGGATAAATCCAAACTCTGATTAGCCTGGACCAAAAAGCTCTGAATGAATGTGGCAAATCATGGCAAAACAAATAAACCACGGACACACAAATGAACAGGAGGATTTCGTTTAGCCACGGGGAGCTGGAATTGAGAAAGCACACGCTGCACGGCAGGACCGTCCTGCTTTTGATTAGCCCAAGACTTCCTCATAATGCTTTAGGCCGGACTCATACAAAGGCAAATGTACTACAGCCGAGTTGGTAAGTGTGTGGTTTTCATTAGCTTCAGCGTCAGCACGCAGAAAAGTACAAATCGGATCACAAACAGCAGATGGTTGCGTTGCGCTGCACAGACAGCCCCACACTGGCACAGAGGGACTATTACTGTTCTCAGGTTAAGGAACACCAAGATATAGTGCAGCTCTAATGAGGCATTAGAGAAGAGGACATGTTAGCCGAAGAACCACATACCCAGAGTGCAGCTGGGGAAAAGCCCACACAGAAGCAATGGCTGCCGGTGAACTTATTAATATGACTTTTGTTCTATTCATGTCAGGCTATTACACTGCGCTGCAGTAGTGCTGTTGATAAGCTGCATTGGTGCACATGTGTGAATCTGACATTTACAGGCAAAAAGAAATCATACTTACAGTATGTAAGCATACCAGTAAAGCTAATTATGTCATCTCGGCCAGTCGCTGCTCTACCAGATTTGGTGTCTGGTGTAAGGGATTTGGCATTCAACAGCACTAAAACCAAGCAAGGCCAAGTCCATGTTTTTCCCCTAAGACCTCCCCTAATACCTAAAGCAGAAAACAGTAAATCAATGTGCCTTTTAAAAACTGAATGGGATCCTGAATGGACAAAACAGGGATAAAAACGGGCGTGGCAGGTAAAAGAGTGCGCATATTCAAAAGTTGCCTACAGCAATTAAACTAGTACTATTCATTTTTTCTGTAATGGTCTCACATTCAAGAAACTACTTCACACTTAACTGATACATTATTTGGTCATTTCTACTCATTAAGACACTGAAGCATTGTAGTGGTAGCTCAGTGGTTCAGTAATCAGAAGGTTGCTGGTTCAAGCCCCATCACTGCCAAGTTGCCACTGCTGGGCTTAAACTGTATTCAGTCAAAATTGTAAGTCACTTTGGATAAAAGTGTTAGCTAAATGCTGCAAATGTAAATCAAGTTATTTGCTGGCTGTGTCTCAAACAACATCCTATGTCATACAATGAGTGTAAATAAATCATGTAGCGCATAGCAGACATAATATTATTGTACTGTGCTACGTTATTTTACGACACTAAATCCTTCCAGTGTTGTCAGAAAGCTTATACTGGCTTATACAATTTAAGCTCAGGTTCTCCAGACTTGAATCTTGTCAAAGTAACAGGTTGGCCTCTCAAGACAAATCATCTAAGCTCAACCATGTGTCTGAACTAAATGTTCTCCAAAGGCCATCATTGTGCCATCGTCAGTAAAATAATGTATCTCATAATGTATCCCGACAAAGCGCACCACCCACAACATCATAACAGTGCCTGGACTCTCCCAGGTTTAAATCAATGACCAGAACCTGGCGGGAGATCAGCAGCATCTTCCGAATATCTGCAGGCTAAACGGCCTGGAGAAGTGCTGTAATTGGTTCAATTAAGGAGGTAATGAACTACTCTGATAGAGAAGGCTCAGGAGAAGTGTATCATAATGAGCATAATTGGGCAGCGATTCCATTTTGGAGCTTCTAACTTGCCTAATGTGGAGTAATTAGGTGGCCTTGACCAATGAGCAGTCAGGCACAATCAGTGTGATGATCAGGAGCCCAATGGGGTTGCTGCAGATTCCGTGCCAGAAATGTGTTTCAGAGGGGAAACAGATTATTCAGTGTCCTGTGTGGTCCACAATGCACTTTACGGACAAAAGTATTGAGACACCTTTTCTAATGAATGAATTCATGTGTTTCAGCCAGAACAGTTGCAAACAGGTGGATCAATTAAATAAAGTTCTTAACTTTGCACCAACAGCTTAGGGAAGGCCCTGTTCTGTTCCAGCACGACTGTGCCCCGTGCACAGCAAGCTCTACAAAGACATGAAGAAAAGCTCGGTGTAAAGAAACCCCAGTGACCTGCACAGAATCCTAACCTCAGCCCAGCTGAACAGCTGTGAATAGGAACATAAGAACGGCACTCAGGTGGCGCATCGATAAAAACACATGCTGGAACTAGAGCTGGGATCTCGAATACATCGTATCGAATCTCGGCTCTGCCTGCCGTCTAAGGCTGAGTGGCCACATGAACAACGATTGGCCTGTTGTTCAGATAGGGGCGGGATTAAGCCGGATGGGGACTCTCTCTCAGACTAGTGCGATTACGACCTCTGCTAGCCGGTTGGTGGTGCCTGCACGGAGATGGGAAAGGAGGGTGTGGCTCTCCGTACACAGCGCTGTACTGCACTGCACTCGTCAAGTGTAGGAGATAAGATGTTCGATTGCTGTGCACGTGTCAGAGGGGGCGTGGAGCAGCCTCGTCATCCCCGATCAGGAGCAGGGACCAGCATTAATGAGAGGATGATTGACGGGCAGAAATTGGATGCGCTAAAGTGGGAGGAAAAGGGGGAAAAAAAAAGGAACATAAGCTTCCATAACATAAGTTCCCACATACATATTCAAATATCCTTCTGACAACACTGGAAGTGTTTAGTGTTATAAATCACTCAGCACAGAGCAATAATACATATTATATCTGATTAGTGCCTCCAAATGCAGTTGGCAGGGCAGTTGTAGCCTAGAGGTTAGTAATCAGAAGGTCGCTGATTCAAGCCCCACCACTGCCAGGTTGCTGCTGTTGGGCCCTTAAGCAAGGCCCTTAACCCTCAATTGCTACACTCAGCAAATAAATATTGTGTAGTATAAATAAAGGAAAGATTTTCGAGCTGCAGAGATTACTTAAGCTCCTTGGTTTCTTGGCCAAACTTTCTCATACAAATGTACGGGTTTTAAATAATCTTTAAATAGCTTGGTAGAGTTTTATATATTAGTCTTATTATCTACCGAATACAAAACCTGCAAAACCACAAACTCAACAAACCTCAAAGCTTTCAGTGTATCAGCGTATAAAAACATTAACGTCAGGGAATAAAAGGTGAGTGGGCGAAAAACTGTATTTACAACTATTAGTGAGCCGGGGTCACTATTCGCTGAGAGAAATGTTAAGATTTACTAATAAGACCTGGGAGAGGAGAAAAGCAGGCTCAACAGAAGAACAGAGAGTGAAGAAACTCAGTACAGGAGAAGAACATCAATAAGCAGGAAGATGCACACAGCACGTCTAAAAAAAAAAAAAATAGCTTCAAGATTAAGAAGATTGTCTATGTATTTTACAGGGTCATCAAATATTTAGCAGGGAAACTGGCCTAATTCAGCCCATCACGATCTCTGAGGTGAAGCAGAGCGACACAAATTGTCATAGCTGGCGAGGCAGGGTGCAATCATTTAATGCAGATTTGGTAAGGCATTAAATATGTATGGGAGAATTACGTTCTGAAGAAATTCACAATTGGCTTCAAAGTCAAAAAAGCGAAACCTTCCTGTGTGGTGAAACGCTCAGACAGACTGAGAGGATGAGTAGCATGTCGCTAGTCTAACTCCTGCTTCTCCCTAAAGAGTCATTAAATCCACTTAGACTTTCACGGTCGTGATTATAATTAATATTTTTATATTCTGATGCCTTTTCCAGTTGAAATACCATAATTAGTATTTTTTCTTAAATTCCAACATTAAATTCTCATCTCCTGGTCATTAGATCATTTCTGATGCTTTAGTATAATGGGTCAAATCACAAATGCTTTCCTATCCTTTACTTCTGTACACATAGGAAACAATATAGAGTAATACCTCGATTTAACGGACCTCTATTTAATGTATTGTTGATTTAACAGACGAAGTCTGAAAAACTGAATGGTTGGTCCGATTGTTTAAAATTCCCACCAGAAGCATACCAAGACCCGTAGTTCAGTAAATGTCCGCTAGCTGGTGCAAGTCTCTCCGTTTACATGAGTTATAGGCTTCGTTTTGACGGAAGGCTCGCTTTGTTCTCGCCTTTTTCTCTGTGTTTTAGAGCTTAGTTAAAGAAGAACACCTTTACACATCAGACAGGATTGACGGCCTTGCTCAAGGGCCCAACAGTGGCTGCATAGCAGAGCCTGGATTTGGACCAGCAATCTTCCAATCGATAGACCAAAGCTCTACCCACCAGGCTACCCACAGTCCCACTGCACAGACACTTCACCTTTTTTGCACTCATTATGTATTTTATTTTATTTAGATTTCTGTATAATTCTCCGTCCGTATGTCAGTCTGTCCATCCATCCATCCCATCCATCGAACGACGTAGCTAATCTAAATGTATATACAGTGCCTTGCAAAAGTATTCAGCCCCCTTGAACTTTTCAACCTTTTGCGACATTTCAGGCTTTAAACATAAAGATATGAAATTGTAATTTTTTGTGAAGAATCAACAACAAGTGGGACACAATCGTGAAGTGGAACGAAATGTATTGGATATTTTAAACTTTTTTTAGAAATAAAAACCTGAAAAGTGGGGCGTGCAATATTATTCAGCCCCTTTACTTTCAGTGCAGCAAACTCACTCCAGAAGTTCAGTGAGGATCTCTGAATGATCCA